>NC_081568.1:108401147-108670645 GCF_022355385.1 Mustela nigripes | reverse complement strand
CAAGAATAATGCCAAATAGAAGTTATAAGTGAATATCTTTGTCTTTTTTCAGTATTAGAGGGAAAGCATGTATTCTTTAACCATTATGGATGATGTTAACTCTAGTTTTTTGTTTCTTTGTTTTTATTTTTTTTCGGAAATGATCTTTACCATGTTGAAGATGTTCTTTTGTTTTTTAAATCATAAGTAGGTGCTGCATTTTACTTACATGTTTCTTCTGAATGTATTAAGATGACCATATTGGTTTTATCCTCTATGAATTTAGAAAACAGATGAACATAAGGGAAGGGAAGGAAAAATAAAATCGATAAAAATAGAGAAGGAGGCAAAGTAGAAGAGACTCTTAAATATAGGATCCATACTGAGTGTTGCTTAGGGGGAGGTGGTTGGGGAATGGAGTCACAGGGTGATGGTCATTAAGGAGGGTACTTGATGTAATGAGCACTAGGTGTTATATGCAATTGATGAATCATTAAATTCTGTCCCTGAAACTAATAATACACTATATGTTAACTAAATTGAATTTAAGTAAAACATTTTTTAAAAAGAGTTCAAAAACCAAATTTTTCAGATGTTGATATCACTGTTTATCCCAACAAAGACATAGTATAATAGTATAATTAGTCCATATCAAGCTAGATACAATATAAAGACACTTTAGTTTAATAAAAACTTACCAAAAATAGATCTTAAAAATAATCAAAGGGAAAGAAGAAATTATATGGGGAGAAAGAAAAAATTACACATTTTAACAATAAATAGGTAAAGAGAAGTGAATGGAATAATAGCTTCAAAATACTTAGAAAAACTTATTGATGTGGATAACAAAGGCAAAAGATTTAGAAAAAAATTTAATTTCATTAGAACTTACAGCCCATTGATGAGTCCTTCAGACAGGTGGAGTGATCTTCCTCTAGCAACTCATCTGCCTCGATATTAATATTTTGCTAAGGGCAAAAGGCAACCTTAGCTTTACATTGGCCCAACCTCTAGAATCCTGTAAGTCTCCTTTAACATATAAAAGTTGTTTTGGAAAATTTCTTTATCTTAATTTCCCCCAAGACAGATGTTAGCAATCGTCCTCCAAGCACATGGGCCACTGATATACATCTGAAGGCTCCCATGACAAGTTTTACTGGACAGTAGTAAATGTCCTTTTCCTAAAAACAGCTAGCCCCTCAAGGTCCTGGAAACCTTGCTACCAAACTCCATAGAGACTTACAATATCCCTAACACCCTCCCAACTTGAAAGTATATAATCAGCCACTCCTCAAAACCCTAGTTCAGCTCTTTCTTCCCACAGGTCCTGTCCGCATGCTTTAATAAAGCCACTGTTTTGCACTAAAGATATCTCAAGAATTCTTTCTTGACTGCTTGCTCCCGAACCCCAACATTTTCACATCAAAAATTACTATAGATCTATCCTTCATAGGCAAGAAAGTATTATTTATGGTCAAGAGTAAAGTGCAAACTGAAAACTAAACAAACAAACAAACAAAAACAACCTAAAAACTGATTGTACAGCATGTCCTCAGGGAAGAGGAAAATGCAAAGTGATACCTAAAATAATCCGAGATGGAAGCTAAATGGTAAGAAAGAGCTATAAACATGGATTAAATATAAACAACTATAAAACACTATCATAATTATAACTAATTTTGAGATAATAAATGAGATGCACTTAACGCAGGTTAAGAATAAGCATAGTTCACAGGGCCATTTGAGTTTATTGTATTTTTCAGGAAGTGGGAAATGATAGTAATTATATTTGAACATGGTTGAATATACATTTTAAAATTTCAACAACACAATTGATAGAAATAAGGCATGTAACTTTCAAGCTAGAAGAGGAAAAAGTAAAATAATCAATCACTTCAAAATTGCAGAGAAAAAGATAAAAGCATAGAAAAGGTTTAGAAAAAATGTAAAAAAAAGTAAAATAGGAAGTATAAATTAAATGATGTTGATAAATCTACATTTAACAATAGTTATTTTAATGATTTAAAACACAAGAAATTTATTAAGATTAGCCATATTTAAAGAGATGGACCATAAAAATGAGGACAAATACAAAGACAGTAAGAAAAAAAAGTTATAAAAAAATACCAGTCATTGGGAGGGAGACAAACCATAAGTGACTCTTAATCTCACAAAACAAACTGAGGGTTGCTGCGGGGAGGGGGTTTGGGAGAACGGGGGGGGGGGGCGGATTATGGACATTGGGGAGGGTATGTGCTTTGGTGAGTGCTGTGAAGTGTGTAAACCTGGTAATTCACAGAGACCTGTACCCCTGGGGATATATGTTTATAAAAAATAAAAAATTAAAAATAGAAAAAAAAAATACCAGTCAAATATATCAAAGCAGTTCAGTGTCTTTAGGGTGAAGATGAATAAATAAAAAGAGCAATAAAAAACAAACAAAATTAGGGTTTCTACTCTAATGGTAAAGAACAGATTTAACAAGTTTAAGATACGTTTTAGTTGCTGTACGTTGCTTTTAACTCTTGCATAGATAGTATTACATAGAATATATCCACAGAATCCTACTTATTTTTCCCCCTAAAAATAGATACCTAGATTTTTCTATATGTAATTCGTGCCACCATGAAATGAGCATATTTATTTTCCTGTATACACCAATGTGAGAGATTCTCTGGTGACAAATGCCCAGTAACGGATTTCTGGAATATTAATGTATGCTCCCTAACTAACTGCACCTAGTTCTGACATTTTTCTTTTTAGAATATAGCCAATTTTCAGTTCTTCCATAAGCCAGTGAAGTTTCCCAGATCTCTAGTACTTTGGTATTATCTTTTACTTTTGCCAACCAGATCATTTTAAATATTGCCTCATTATTGCATTAATCTGAATTTCTATTAATGGTTTTTAGTTTAGTTTTAATCTGAATTTTCTAGCTTAACTTCTCAGCATATTCATATTCTTTGCTTAATTTTCTGTTGTTTTTCCTGTCTTCTTAGTTGTTTTGCAAAAGTTCCTCCTAAATTCCTGATGCTAGTCCCTTGTCAGTTGTAGATGTTGTAAATATCAAAGTCCAGGCTGTCACCCCATCTGCTAACTTTGTTTATGTGCTTCATTGAAGAAAAACCTCCTTGAATCTTAATATTTATATAGTATATCTTAATTTGAAAATTTTATAATATTTTATCCACTCTAAAGTTAAGAAATTTATAGTCACAGTATAAAGAGAAAGAATAGATTTCATTTCGTCCCCCAGTCAACATCCATAGCTTTATAAAGACAACATATTTACATCTTTATTTCTGCAGGTATTGTTTTCATACAAATCACTCAATACATCCCACAATCAGGTGTCACCCCAGAGCTCAGAAGGCCATGCTCTATGCTACAATTTTAATGTCTAATCGCAGGGAAAATATTAACTTGGATAAAATGGGCTGCTGTTAATGGCATGTCCAATGGAAATGCAATCTTTGGTCACTGAGTGGAGTTTGTCTGTGAAGGTAGTATAAACATAAATCAATGGCATAGATATGAAAAAAGAGAATAACAAAAATTGCTGACTTGTCATATATATGCAGATTACATTGAACTTCATATTTCCATTAACCTAGGAAGAGAAGGGAGAAACTTGTGTGCATAAATAAGTTCATCACTGAGACTTTATTTGAATAAATGAGAAAATCTATAAAAGAATTACAGAATCTCTTAAACTCAGTGTTTCCAAGGTTCCTAAAAAATTAGGTAATGACTAGAACGGGAACCTGTGTGCAGCCTAAAGTTTGTGTGCAGGTGTTTGTGTGTATGTGGGCACACATATGTGTGTGAATAAATGTTGCTGCACTTCATAAACTTGAAAAGTTATATGGGCTGATTTGGTTAAAGTAAAAAGGTAACTATATAAAATAAATAACATTTTTAAAAAGATTTATTTATTTATTTGACAGAGAGAGGGAGATTACAAGTAGGCAGAGAGGCAGACAGAGAGAGAGGGGGAAGCAGGCTCCCCCTCCCGAGCAGAGAGCCTGATGTAGGGCTTGATCCCAGGACCCTGAGATCATGAACTGAGCCAAAGGCAGAGGCTTAACCCACTGAGCCACCCAGGTGCCTCACTAAATTTTTATCAACCTTTAGGATCTACTTGTCTATTATAGGTACTATCTCTCTAATACATTTTCACTATTAACGAATCCAAGGTTCTTCCTGTGTGTATACTTAATGAAGGCTTTATGCCATACAGAATCAAGGCTATATTGTCACCCTTCAAAAGGACAGTTGGGCACCTGGGTGGCTTAGTTGTTTAAGTGTCTAAATCTTGATTTAGGCTCAGGTCATGAGCTTAAGGTTGTGAGATCAAGCCCCGTGTTAGGCTCTGTGCTCAGTGCAGAGTCTGTCCTCTGCCTCTGCCCTTCAGCCCACTCACTTGCACTCTCTTTCTCAAAAACATAAATAAAATCTTTTTTTTTTTTAAAGGACAGTCTTATTATAAGATTTAGGTTCATAGTCTTTTAATACATAACTTTCCTTTAGCAAAGATCTAGATTTAACCATAAGGTCATTCCAATAAACTTGAAGCAGGAGATTACAAGTTCTCCTACAGCTTGTTTCAAACCACGCATAAGAAAATGAATCAAAATTTGAGCTACATTTTATTATCACAGGTTGGCCATATTCTTTCTTTAGTGTAATTAACATACAATATTATATGAACTTCAGGTGTACAACGTATTGTTTTGACAGTTCTATACACAGTAAGGATTGTCCCCGTTTGTCACTGTGTAACATTACTGCAATATTATTGACTGTATTCCCTATGCTTTACTTTTCATCTTTGTGACTTGTTTATAACTGGGAGTTTTTACTTCTTAATCCCCTTTATCTATTTTACCCATTCCCCTATCCACCTCTTCTCTGGCAACCGCCAGTTTGTTCCTTGTAATTAAGAGTCCATTTTCTGTTTGATCATTTGTTTGTTTTTTAGATTTCACATATAAGTGAAATCATATATTTGTGTTTCACTTACCATGATATCCTCTAGGTCCTTCATGCTGTAACAAATGGCTAGATCTCATTCTTTTTTAATGGCTGAGAAATATTCTACATTTTCTTTATCATTTGTCTCTTGATGTGCTCTTAGGTTGCTTCCATATCTTGGCTATTGTAAATAATGCTGCAGTAAACACAGGGGTGCATGTATCTTGTCAAATTACTGTTTTTGTTTTCTTTGTGGAGGCATGATTTTTTTTTTTTGAAATAGGAGAACAACAAAAAAGTATTCCTGTTTCTTTTCATGTCTTTCATTAGAATGATTTTGTTGCTCTAGCTGCATCAGGACTCGTCATTGCCTTTACAAATGTGCATCATTTTCTTTACATCTCTGTGGGAACTCTACAACACATTTGGATATGGAAAGCTTGTCTATAACTTTCTAACTTAGGGTGAGCAGTAATTTGAGCAACTGAATCTTGGTCTTCATCCTTTGATTGTTTTGTTGTTTAGGCACAAACACATAAGCAAGTGCATGCACAAACATTAAGTTAGCCAAGAGAAAGTGAAATAGTAAAGCCATCAGAAGAAACACCTAGTGTAACAGCTGTGTTGAAATCCTGAGGGCAAGGAGAAATGCATTTGAATCCTGGTGAAATCAGGAAGATTTTTCTTCCATGGCTTATAAATTATAGCAAAATATTAAAAGAGGTGTTACTCAAATGTAATTTTTAAATCTGGTACTATTAATATCCCCATTTTTCAGAATGGGAACAAAACAACAAAAAATCCCTTAAAGTTTTAACTTTTAACTTAGTATATAAGATTCAGGCATAAGGGGTGGGAAGTGAAGGTAGGAGAGGTTTGTATCTCTAATGTGAGATTCAGTTCTTATCCTTTCAGTTCTGTCCTTGTAATCAGTAAATCGCTGGGCTTGGTGATAATGCATGCATATGGAAAATGACTAATTTATTTTCATGAAGACTATTAATAGGTTGCAAGAGAGAAAAAGTAATTAACTATAACTTCCAGCCTTATAATAACCATAAACTTATTAAACCTCTCCACAGTAATATTTAGAGAATACTGATGCAGTATGTCTTTGAAGATCAAGTTGTGCTGGACTTGCATGCAAATATTTAAGAAGTTAATTAAAATATAAATTATTTTTGAACTCTGATTCTGGTTATATTGTAAGAGTACATTCTAATTATTAATGAAGCATCCAAATTTTCTTCTTTTTTGCTAATTAGAATTTCTAGTTATATCTATTTGAGGCCATCAAAATTCAGTGCTACTACTAGACATACTGGTATGAATTATAAACTTGGAGAAAAAGTTTATTTTAGTACTTTACCTTTTTTTTTTCCAGTAGTAAAGCTAACAGATTTACTGTTTATTCTGAGTGTCCTTTTTTTATTTTGAAAATGAAATCTGATATTTTTAATGTCAAGTAAAGGTGCTTTCATATTTTTACCCATTTTTAGGATATTAAGAAGCAGATGGACCTCAAACCTACAACCACAACAGGATAATTATGATTCTAAGTTATTTCATTTGATTACCTTACAGCTGATTATATTAAATTTTAATGTGTTAGTATCTGTATCAATACTTGAATAAAATTAGGCATTTTATAGATCATCCTGAAATATAAATACAGAGGCATGCACATGTAAGTTAAAATACTTTGCTTCTTAGTCATATATCAATATAACACTTCAAGTATGACTATAGGTCCAAAGATGATATTCTACATACATCTACTCCAGATTTTAGAAACAATCAGTACTAACAAATATTTATAGGGAAGTCAATAATCAGCATCTGAAATATTTATATAGTGATTTTATTTACTAATGTTTATTTTTTACCATAGTTAAATTTTAGCAAATTACTTAGTTATGGAACAGTATTTGCAGTTATGGCTAAATATAAGCAAGTAACATAACAGTAAATTCATATCTTTTGTAAATATTTTCCATTGCAGACATTTGTTGTACATTTGTACAAAATGAAATATTCCCTAAAGAAAACAAAAATTAATATCCTGGGTTGTGTGTTAATAGTCTTTTTTTTTTAAATATTTTATCTATTTATTTGACAGAGATCACAAGTAGGCAGAGAAAGAGGAAGAATCAGGCTCCCTGGATGCAGGGCTCCATCCCAGGACCCTGGGATCATGACCTGAGCCAAAGGCAGAGGCTTTAACCCAGTGAGCCACACAGATGCCCTTTATGTTTATAGTCTTAAGCTAGAACAGTATCTTTCATATCTTAGCTTGTTGTAAACTTTTAGTAAACATACAGAATTGAATTAACACTTGGGAAAAAAGTTATCATCACAAGAGGCCACCAGATACCTACTGACTAAGAAATGCCTGAATTCTCTAACATTAGTGATTGATGTCAATTTGATTACCCAACATCATTTGAGAAATCTCCATGAGCCATTATTATACTTGATTCTAAAGATTAAAAAATAAATGAGATGTTCACTGCCCTTGAGACTTCTTTCCTAGACATTGAAAGAAGGAATAAGGGAAAAAAGGAAGAACTTCATCTTTTCTAATATGATACGAGTTTGTAGATTTTTTTTTTTTTTGTAAAGGACAAAATTCACATTATTGTCAAACTAATAATAGTCAACCATTGTATACCACACATTGATGCTGAAGAATATTGATGCTCAGGGACCAATTTTTTTTCAAGTTCCTATAGGTTGCTATTTGTAGGTGCAGAATGAAAATCTTACGTCTTCTATAGATCCTAAGAATCTCAAGCAAATGTTTAATTATAGATGCTAGGAAAAAGATATCTAGATATCTAGATATCAAAAACTTGTTCTTCTCTTAGCTGCTTTGACATTTGAGTCTGCAGTTAGTGTCTAAATGGGCTCTACTTTAACCCTTTCATCCTTTCACTTGATGTTGGTTAAATATACTATGACTTGATTCAACTCTGTTGTAAACAGCCTTGATTTCTTCCTCCTTTATATTTTTTTACAGATTTCTTTATTTTTAGAGGAAAAGAGAGAGTGCAAGTGGGGGAAGGGACAAAGGGAGAGAATCTCTAGGAGAGTCCCTGCTGAGCGTGGATCCTGACATGGAATTCTATCCTAGGACCTTGAGATCTTGACCTGAGCCAAAACCAAAAGTTGGATGCCCAACTGACTGGGCTACTGAGGCACCCCTTTATCTTTAATTTGCTTTTTTTTTTCCCCCAGCATATAACGCAGTGCTTCTCAAACTTTATTGAGCATATAAATTACCTGAGGTTTTAGTAAAATGGAGATTCAAATTTAGGTTTGGGAAGTGACTTGAAATTTTGTGATTTTGCTAAATTCTTAAGTGATGTTGATGTGGTTCATCTGAACATCATTCTTAACCAAGTAGCAAGGCTTTGAAAAGCAAAATGATGAAGTTATTACTTTACTTTAAAGCCTGACTGGTCCTTCATTACTTGCATATATTTGAGATTTGGAATAGTCCACCTTGAGGGAGGCTGCCTCCAAATAGTTTATTGGTTATTGAAAGTCTGTAATAAAGAACTTTATGTGTATATAGCACAAACTGAGAACAAAATCAGCCGTTGGACTTTTATGATTCCCTTTACTCAGTGACTGTTAGGTTTGGGGCATACATCTAAAATTATGAAGTCAAGAAAAAGAAGATGTTCCAAACATCATTTCTGGTGTTCTGGATTGTTTTATGTGAATAAACCCTAGTATTATGCCTTTGAATAATTATGCAGCCACAGCTGGGATTTATTCAGTTAATAAGCATTTATTAAGCTCATCTACATGGGATGCATTGCCCTTATTGCTGCATAAGCATAAAGAAACAAACAGTGGTGTCACTATCTCTGGCATGCCAAAATACAAAATACTCTGCTAATTTGACAATGACCTGGGAATTTTATATTTATCTCCATATTTGGTAGCAAAATAATATCATTTACATATTTTTTATTATAATGGTAATATGTGACTGAGGTAATGGTGGTGGTATGATTATAAATCTTACAACATGTCCTTCGCACACCTCCAAAAAAAAGAAAGAAAGAAAAATAAAACTATAAATACCCATGCTGTTTGGAGAAATACAAGAGGATATCCTTAATTCAACTTTCCTGTAAGTGAAAAAATAAATGGCACATTCCACTCAGGTGCTGGATGTGCTCCATCACATGTATTTATGGAGATCAAGAAGAACAACATTTTCAGAGTACTCAAATGTAATTGTGAACAAAGAATTTCATAAACAGCAAAATTATTTCTATCAAGATTACATGAAATGATTAAATATGCAAGAGCTCAAAAAAATATGCAAGAGCTCAAAGAGTTATGTGCCCATGATCCCTCTCTGAGGAATTGATTAGAAGATGAATTTCATCCAGCCAAAGGACAATAGGGGCAATTACAACAAAAGGAGTGACAGTAGACATTTTATATACTTAATTCTAGGTTGAATGAAGACTAAAAGGAATGTATGGATGAGGGTGGAATAAAATACGTTATGTGATGAATGTCATTTGTGTCTGATAGTATCCTGCAACAAAGAAGTGAAATAGGGGAATGGAAGTAGGGGAAGGAAAATTAACATATGTTTACTGATATTGGTACTAGCATTAGATATACCATTCAAGCATACCATTATAGTGCTTACTTCAGCAGCACATGTGCTAAAATTGAAATGATAGAGGGAAGATTAGCATGGTCTATGTAAAAGGATGACATGCAAATCCATGAAGTGTTCCTTATAAAAAAAGTATACCATTATAAGTCAACAAAAAATCTAGTAAAAGATTAAAAAAGAAAATAGAGACCTGTTGTCATTCAAAGGTAACCAATAGAACAAAAGTTCAGACTCACCTAAGCATCAAAACAAATTTAGTGAATAAAAAAGCAAAGAAACCTGTTATATAAGTAATTATCAAATGTAATGAAGTGCATATAATAGCTATATCAGACTAATGTAATAACTGAAACCAATATGTCACACCAATAAATATGGATAGATTAATTCATCTATTAAAAACATTTTTAATTTGCTTCACAAAGCAAGAAATGACAATATAGCTTATAACATCCACACTTAAATTTTTTTTTCCGAAAAGGTAAAAATGAAAAAAATGCACAAATGTGTATCAAGCAAATAGTAGCCATAATAAACCAAGAGTAGTTACGTTGATATCGAAGTGGATACAAAGCTAAAATTATTAAATGTGAAATTAAGGACACGATGTTTGGGTATAAGCCAATATTTATAATGGAAATATAAAAAGTATAAATAATAGTGAACCAATAATTCAGTAGCAATCTTTATAAAATAAAACTTAAAAAACAATGCAGGAAAACATAGAAACTCACTAATAACTGGAGTACCAAAAACCTTCTAGTTGAATAAACAAATTGACACTGAAATATACAGGGAAAAATATACATGCAAAGATGGACACAAAATCAATTTAAAAAAATCTTTGGAAAAGAATAAACCTAAAAGGGATTAAAATACAGTCCCCTTGTAATTAAAACAGCATGGTTTTGATGCATGAATTGACATGCTAACCAGGGAAATAGATGTCCAGAATTACACTAAAAAATATGAAAGTTTAGTGTGAGATAAGGATAGCATCTCATATCTTTTGGGAAGCAAAGTCTTTTTTAAATAACATTATTGGGATAATTGACTAGCCATTGACAAAGGATAAAATTAGATCCAAATCTCATACCATTATACAAGGATAAACATCAGAGGTCAAGGCTCTAAATTTGAAAACATACCATACAAGCCTTAGAAGAAAACGTAGGTGAAGCCCTTGTTAGTCTGTGTGGAAATGCTTTCTAACTACAAGTAAAAATGTAGATACATAAAAGAAAAGATCGACAATTTTTACTTAATAGAAATAAAATGCATGCCAAAAATGCCATTAAAAAAGTAAGAGAAAATAGATATTAAGAGGCTGAAAAAAACGAAGCTGCAAATTGGAAGGAAACATTTGCAGATAACGTTTTGAAAAAGATTTTTTTTTATCCAGATTATATAAGGAACTCTCAAATGTCACAAGTAAGAAAACAAATGACCCAATTAGAATCAGGGGCTTGAGATACTTCATCAAATAGGATATACAGAAAGCAATTAGCATATGAAACAAGTTCAATAATACTCCGAGCTATTAGGGAAAAACAAATTAAAAACATAATGAGATCTATTCCACACCTATTAGAATGGTTAAAATAAAAAATGCTAGTAATACCCAGTGTGGGTGAGGGTGCAGAGCAAATGGGCCTTGCATAAATTGGTGGTGGGGATGAAAAATGGTACAGCTACTTTGGACGATGTTGTGGCAGTTTTGTATATAGCTAAACTTACACTAATTGTATTTTTCAGAATTTCTGCTTACATGCATTTGGTCTAGAAAAATGAAAGCCTATGTTTACACAAACAACTTTGCCCAAGTGTTTATAGCTGCTCTTTTCATAATCGCCAAAACCTGCAAACAACACAGATGTTCTTCAGTGGGTGAATGGATCAATAAACCCTGGCACACCCATATAACAGGATACTAATCAGAAATAAAAATGAATAAATTTGATGTACATAAATAATTTTGATAAATTTTAAAGATAGTACACTGAATGATAGAAGCTAGCTTCAAATTGCTAAAAATTATATTTGCATTGATAGGACATCCTCACAAAACCAAACTGCAGTTAAGGGACAAGAGATCAGTGGTTGCCAGGGTTAGAGATGGGAGAGGTTGGGACCAAAGAGATAGCACAAAAAAAGAAAAAATGTAACACCAGGGAGATTTGAGGCTGAACTATATTATAGTAATGTTTATACAAATCTATACATATATTAAAATCAAAGAATTATACATAAAAAATCTTAATTAGTAAAATTAAATGTGTTAATATAGTAAATTAAATTAAAAATTAAAATGTGTATTAATATAAAAAAGTGGAAAAATACTTAAAAGTTTTGAAAAAAAATCTTCAGAAAGTAAAATGGAGTGAATTCCAAGGAATATATTGTTCAGTGAAAAAGGCAGTGTGTAAAAGAACATCTTCAATATAGCACTCTTTATAGAAAAAGAAAATTTTAAAACATTGACAATCATTTATTTGTGTGAGAAAAAGCACAAGAAGGATAAACCAGAAGCTAAGTAATTATTTCTTTCTGTGGGATGAACAATGGGATATACTGGAATGATGCTCTTTGTACAGTTTGGCCATTTGGAATAGTGTTACTATTTCATGTCCTCATAAGATGCCTAACTAAAATCAACGATGGTAAAAGTTTTTAAATGGCATATATCAGATGCAAATATCTTCTCCCATTCTGTCAGTTGTCTTTTGACTTTGTTTACTGTTTCCTTTGCTGTGCAAAAGCTTTTGATCTTGATGAAATCCCAAGAGTTCATTTTTGCCCTTGCTTCCCTTGCCTTTGGCGAAGTTCCTAGGAAGATGTTGCTGCGGCTGAGATGGAAGAGGCTGCTGCCTGTGTTCTCCTCAAGGATTTTGATACTGAAAGTATAGAAGAATATAGTACATCTGAGAACTATTAAGGTATGTTCTCTGCTGCTTTAGTGAGCTCCTCTTTTCCCAGTAACTTATAGATGATTGCTTTCGTATCTGCAGAAGAGAAAACCTGTAATATTCTAAATAATGCCAGTAACAGCCCTTATCTATACCAATCAAACAGCAATCTTAGAACTCTCCACTCAGCCCTTTAAAGTTAATAAAGTACCCTGAAAATTTCTCTGCTCAGCCCTTTGAAGTTAATAAAGTACCCTGAAAATTGCTGGGCTAAGTGGTTGACTACCAAAGGAGAGAATACCAAATACTATAATTTATTTGTTTTAGTACAGATTTTGTAGCCACATTCCCCACAATGTATCAGATATCATGCTTTGTAAGGAAAGGTATTATGCAACTTTTTGCTCTACACTGAAGCATTTACAAAAGAACATAAAAAAGAAATAAAATTTGATATGATATCTTTAAACTCAGAAAAAAAAAAACAATAATTAAAATACCTCTGGTATTTCTAGAGCACCTGGTGGGCTTAATCAGTTAAGTGTCTGACTCTTAGTTTCAGCTCAGGTCATGATCTCGGGATCCTGGGATTGAGCCCAGCGTGGGGCTCCATTCTCACTGCTGATTTTCCTTGTCTCTGTTCTTCTGCCCCTCATTCTGTTCTCTCTCTTTCTGTCTCTCTTAAAAGAATAACTAAAATCTTTAGTTATTAAAGATTATTAGTTAAAAATTATTTTAGTTAATTATTAAATATATTTAATATAATTATTAAATTATTATTAGTTAAAAAAACAACCTGGTATGTTTCAATGTGACTATTAACAATATTAATTGAATTATTTGTATAATTTTTCTACGTGAAGCTTATTTTTGTTTTTTATAATCAATTCTCTGGATAAACCTTATTCTCTAGTTCTTGCTCATTTTTATTCCTATTAAAAGATATCTAATTAATAAAGCATAATACATTGTATGATCCAATGGAAATAAATGTTAAATTATGGAGATACTTTATTCAAACTTCCAAAGATTAGCCAATCAATTAATTATGTTAAATATAAAATTTATTCCTCCTCATGCCCCTTTCTAAGTGTAAGCATATCATTAAATTCTGAGGAATTTTCTCTGTCCTTATAGTTAAAGACCTGGAAGATATGCTATACATAAATAAATAAATAAATAACCAAAAAAAGCCTCCTCAGCTATTGTTCTATTAAATTATAGGGGCACCTGGGTGGCTTAGTGGGTTAAGGCCTCTGCTTTCGGCTCAGGTCCGTGATCCCAAGGTCCTGGGATCGAGCCCCACATCGGGCTCTCTGCTCTGTGGGGAGCCTGCTTCCTCCTCTCTCTCTGCCTGCCTCTCTGCCTGCTTGTGATCTCTGTCTGTCAAATAAATTAATTAAATAATTTTAAAAAATTATAATTAAAAACGAGGTCCAAGGCTCTGAGTTTTAAAAGCTCCTTAGAGAGAGGAAACAATAATTACAGAGTGAGGCAAATATAATTTTGGCATTTAATAATAAGAATAAAAATAAAAATTAGAGTGATGTTTGACCCTTAGGACATGTTTAAGGGCTTTTAGTCATTAAAAAAACAAATGCTAGCAATGAAAAACAAACAAGGAAATCTTTACCTAGCATCAAAAAGTTAGGAAAATCTTCAACTGAAGAAATTTTAAATTGGATTTTTAAGACATCAAAGATTTGTGAGATTTTTTTTTCATTCATCTTTCATACCTAATTTGGAAATGTATATCCAACATAGATTACATTAATCAGGGGACTTTTTTGTGTGAACATTAAGGGCTGTTGTCAGGTCATTAGCGTCTCAGGAGCTCTGGACCCAATAGGATCTTGGTCACAGCCTCACCTCCATATTAGAATGCCTTAAGTTGTTCCAGACTTCTTAAGCATTGGCTGTCATGCAAAATTAATTCTAACACTTTTTAACTCAAATTTCATGTATGTCTGCAACTTTGAATGACATTGTTATTTAAGGACACGTCTTTTCACCCCTACCATTTAACCTTGTGCTTTTTCTGGTTTTTGAGTTTCCTTCCATTCAGTCATAGTGCCGTAATTTATTTCCATTTTGAAATCTAATTGTTACATTTCTTTTTTTTTTAAGATTTTTATTTATTTATTTGACAGAGAGAGATCTCAAGTAGGCAGAGAGGCAAGCAGAGAGAAAGAGGGGAGCAGGCTCCCAGCTGAGCAGAGAGCCTGATGCTGGGCTAGATCCCAGGACCCTGAGATCATGACCTGAGCCAAAGGCAGAGGATAAACCCACTGAGCCACCCAGGTGTCCTAATTGCAACATTTCTGAAGATATTTTTCTTTCTGATTTTTTTCATGCCTGCTTTTAATGTTGCCCTTTTTTGTGGCACATTAGTTGAAGTTCCTCTCCATTATATCTTTTCATTTATCTAAAAAGTATTTTGTAGTTTATTTTAAAAATGCATTAAATACTGTATTTGGTCTCTTCTGAACTCTCTTGAGTTTCAAAAGAGAATTAATCCATTTCAAGTAGAAGACACTAATTACTTTGCTTATCTAATGTGCAGATTCTATTTATATACACAAATGTAGGATTCAATTACCATAATATTTTATTGAGTGCTATCCAGTTTATTAGAGTTATATGTTAGCTAATCCTTCTATATTATTTGGAGTTCTTCTATTCTGTATGCTCTTTTAGGGACTCTAAATAACTTTCTTGAATTCAAGATACATTTTACACAAAAAGTTCCACTCAATAGCTGATTTAAAGAGATTCAGGTAAAATAAATGAATGGCTTAAATTGCTTAAATTATAGGAATTTTTAAGATTGATCTCTATAGTATGTGTTTACTGCATAAGCTGCACAACGTCCAACACTGCCCACATTTACTTGTAAATTGTAGATGATAATCACAGATTATCAGACTCATGTTTATGAGCACAGAAAGGTTCTACAAATATTGGGGAGATTCAGTTTCATCATCTAGTTCTGGATTACTAAACAGAAAGTATTTAATACACTTTTGTTTAGAAAGTGATTAATATGTTTATTTTAGCTTCACGAAGTATCAAAACCAAAGGAATTTCTGCTTAATTTTTAAAGAAACCAGGATTTTCACTTTAATTCATATAGCTCATTGAAATTTTTTATATTCCTTTATTTATTCATTTATTCATTCAACAAACAGTAAATAGTCTTAAGTATTAAATCCTTTGTTAAACCCACCTTGTATTTCTGAACACTTTGCAAGAAAGATCCATGGTTTTGCATTCAGAGTATCAAACTTACACATTATTAACATAAAACAGCATAGTGCCCTTGAGCTTTAAGGGTTCTAAGCAGTGGGTAAAAATATCTTTAGTATGGTGAAGTTTTCTGTTTGTTGTCAATTCCACTGAGTACCACAGATTTGCAGGACCAAGTGTATCTACAGAATAAGGAGAGTTTGGTTAATTCTGTGGTGGATGGAAGGTTCCTGTGAGTTCTGAGTATCCTTAGGCTATCTGAGAAGATGCTTTGCCAACATTGTTCTCTGATAGAATTCCTATTATATAGAATATGAGAGAGGCATATTAGTGTGACAAAACACATCTAGATATATTTATTTTATTAACAAAGTTTCATTTTGTCAAAATATCTGTTCCACAATTCATTCAATGGACACTGCCCTCATGAAGTTAACAATTTAGGCATTTGCGCCAGACCAAAACTTACATCTCCTATTTTCATCTATTTAGCATTCTTCTTCTTTCTGACTAAAAAAAACCCATGTGATTAGGTGGTCTGTATTTTTTCCTATCTTGTCCACATAAGAGATGCACCCACAATTCACTCCTGCTTAACCAGGATCATTATACATCTGCCTTGACTCAGGAATTGTTAACTCAGAGATGGAAACATAACCCAAATCTGGAAAATCAGTTTCCTCTCCAAGAATGTCATGATATTGTGAAGAAACATACACTTTTAACTCTTTTCTGCAGTCACTAAGTATTAAGAAAATGTGAACCAAGAACTGCAGTTAACAACCTTTGACGACATGTGGGAAGAGACTACATGAAAAATCAAATTATCAAAATAAACTAAGAGACAAAGCAGGGTTCAGACCCATTGTTTATGATATTAAATCTAGCCATTTCTGAAGTTACAGAGTATATGTGGACTTCCTGTTGTGTCAACCAATAAATTCCCACATGAGATTAAACTAGTTTAGGTTAAACAAAATGGTTCACGTATTTATCTAAGGTAATATTTTCTGATTACAACATAAGTCATACTTGTAAAAAAAATTCCAAAAAGGCAGTATAACAGAAAAATATTGGTTCTTCAAAATAAGCAATGGTGTGTGTGTGTGTGTGTGTGTGTGTGTGTGCACACGCGTGGGCACATGCGGGCACGAGCATGTAAAAGACAGGGTGGGGCAGGGTGAGAGAGAGAGTTGGTATTCTGTAGCAATAAATTCACTCAGAATAGTTGAGGTTTAAAATTAAATAACAATTACAGAGTATTATTTATATAAAACATATAACATTGTATATTACATACAGGATATGTTCTATATATATATGTATATTGGAGAGATATATATCAATAAAATGTAGCCATAATTAAAGTCAAGAATACCAAAGATTTAGTGAAAAAAGGAGCTAAGTGTCTTATTTTAGATATGAAATTTTTACTAATATAGATTTTTAATGTTAATGCTGGATGTTGAATTAAAATGCCTCCAAAATAACTGCTTTATTTTCTTGAAATGTACAGGGAAAATATGTGTTTCCTCAGGCAAGCTGTTTATTTTATATCAAAAATAAGATAAAGGACTTCCATAAATGTTTACTTAAGAGGTCAATAATTTAAACTTACAACATGATAGAAGGTAATATGTTTACTAATCATAACTGCAGGAATATTAATCAAATGTGAAGAAATAAAAAAAATTAGTGACAACCATATGGTATGTTGAGAACAAGTTTTCCAACTGTTGGTGGGAGGGGGACATTGCTTCTAAGAGAAACAACATAATTAAAAGTGAGAAGAATGTCCTACTACAGAAAGCAGTCTCTAATAACAAACAGCATCCAATGTAATTGCAGGAAAGAATTAAGAAATAATTAAAGATAAATGTACTCTGCAGAGAGATATGGAGAATAATACATCATTTTAGTAAATGTCACTTAGAAAGCAGACATAGAAAACTCCAAAACAGAATGTATAAATGTTAGCAATTGAGAAAAAAATCACACAATATCATACGCATTTTGTAGAAACAGCACAAAATACTAGAAAGAAAACTAAGCCATCCTGATAAGGAATAACTGAAACTGCCATGTAACTATTTTTTTTTTAATCTTTGAAGAATTAATAAAGGAAATCTAACAATTATATTTAATAGATAATTTTAAATGCAGGAAAATGCTGATCATTTTCAAGATTTAATGTTGAATAAAAGTGCATTTGATACATATCACAGGACTGTGAAACTTCTGTCCTTTCCAGAGTATGATTTTATGTGGAGTGAATTATAATGAAGATAGTGTTATATTTCTAAGTATAAATATTGTATACTGTGTATATCTGTTTTGGCAGATTAATATTGCTAATTCTCTAAAAATACCTTGCAATATGACCTTTATATCATGTGATAATTACTATATGACTGTTGTGATAGAGAATCTACCTAATAGAATGACAAACAGAGAGAGGTATGCTCTGGTGTCTGGTAGAGACAAGGGATGGTGGTAAATATCATACAATGCAATGAACAGCCCCTTATCTTTTTTTAAGATTTTATTTATTTATTTGAGACAGAGAGAGTGAGAAAGAGAACACAGAAGCAGAGAAAGGGACAGAGAGAGAGGGAGAAGCAGGCTCCCCACTGAACAGGGAGCCCAATGCAGGGCTTGATCCCAAGACCCTGAGATCATGATCTGAGCTGAAGGCAGCTGCTTAACCAACTGAGCCACCCAGGCGCCCCAGTAAATAAAAAACTTAAAATAAAAAACTGTGTGGTCCAAAATGCCAAGGTTTAGAAATGTTACTATAGATGATGAAGCAGACATTGAAAACTTATATGCCTACGGTCATTAACAAGTAACAGCAAACTAATAGCTTATGGGAAATTGAATTGTTTATGGGAATTTGAATTTTGAAAAAGTACTTTAAAATGTCGAAATTAATATTTATACTTCTTTTTCCTTTAACTCCTTTCACTTCTCTCTGAAATTGTAGTTCAATAAATAGTATTTTTAGTTATACCTAGAAAATTAATTCCTTCAATTTTCTTCTGAATTAGACTCCATAAATTATTTCTATTGGTAATAGCAAATATTTGAAGACTCTTCTCTCCATGGCTTGATACAAGTACTGCTTAAGCATAGCATGTGTTTTTAATTATGTTTCATGTGGCAGTACTGTCATCCCGATCTAAGAGTACATGATCTTTAGAAATACTTTAAGTTAGGTATACTATTACTTTTCTTACCTATTACTATTTTATTAATTTATATTTTGATATCTTCTGTACTAGGATTGCTTTTTTGATTTAATATCACAGTGTATATCACATTTCACATAATTTGTGTTCACAGATTTTTTTTTCTCCCACAGTAAACTAATAGTATATTAAGGACATGAGCCATCTGTCAAACCTTACATTTATTTCAAGTTTGTTAAATTCTGCAGAACTTTCTTATATTTATTTTTCATTAGTAATTGTTACTCAGAATAAGTGCCAATATGTAGGTTCTGGATGAACCCCAATAGCTGGAGATTGATACTGAGTTCATGGGACTTGGCCCTGAACTGACTTTTGTCTGGAGGATTCAACACTGAGGGACAGACACAAATCGCTCTCCAGTGTAAAACAGTGTTAAATATTGGCCATACAATGAAAGGGCTCTGTCTACACTTGTCAGATGTTCCTACAAAATATTGGGACTTTATAAAGAAATGTTCAAATTGACATAATTTGAAATGGTGTGTTTAGTCAGATAGTAAGCCTGTGCTGTAGTGGAGGAATATCAGTGTAGTGCAGTATATCAGTGAAAGGGATCTTGAACTGATAAAGTTCTGTTGCCTATGTTAAATTTCAAAAAATAGTCCTTATTTTTTGTTAGGATTGTATGAATAATGGAAGTTTATTATATAATAAATTAAAATAATTACATTTGTTTATATATTCCTATCAAACATTTATTTACTTGCAAAAAATGGAGGGCAAACTGAATACATTAATTTAATCCTCATAATTCATGTATGATGATTATATCATAATTCATTATGATAGGAAGCTGCTTTTGTTCACTCATTATTTCACAAAATATATTTCAATGGCTACATAATACTCACTGTAGTTCAGTTATATTAATGTACTATCATTATTTAAACTTAACTTCATTATTAGGTATTTATATTACTTCCAGGTATTTTCTCTTAAAGTTCTGTAAATATTTTTATTCAAAAGATTTTCTTCTCTTTTTTAAACTTACAGAAGCTGGAATTCCTGGGTAAATATTTTTAAACTAATGTATATTTTCCCAGCATATATTTTCAATATATATATAAGCAATATATTCCTATTGGATATAAATTGAAAGTATGATATTTAATATATAATTGATATTCTCAGAAGCAATATTAAATAAAGAATTCTTCATCAGTGGATCATCCACTGATCCAAATGAGACTTAAGTACAAAAGTCTAATAAATTCATACACCATTATCATGCTATTTAATTAATATAGTTTTTTAAAATCAGGGTTTTTGTTTGTTTGTTTTTAAAGATTTTTATTTATTTATTTGACAGATCACAAGTAGGCAGAGAGGCAGGCAGAGAGAGAGGAGGAAGCAGGCTCCCCACCGAGCATAGAGCCCCATGCGGGGCTTGATCCCAGGACCCTGGGATCATGACCTGAGTCAAAGGCAGAGGCTTTAACCCACTGAGCCACCCAGGTGCCCCTAAAATCAGGTTTTTATATCTTAAAATACTTCTCCTTCCTTATTATCTTTATTTTTCAAAAATTTCTTCATAATTCTAACACAGTTTTGGGTCAAATGACAGATGGTTATCTTTATCAGGTTCTTCTATAAATAGAAATTGGGTTTTTTTTTTGTTGTTTTTAAAAAAATTTTTTTAAAGACTTTATTTATTTATTTGACAGACAGAGATCACAAGTAGGCAGAGAGGCAGGCAGAGAGACAGGTGGAAGCAGGCTCCCTCCTGAGCAGAGAGCCCAATGCAGGGCTTGAGCCCACAACCCTGGGATCATCACCTGAGCTGAAGAAGGCAGAGGCTTTAACCCACTGAGCCACCCAGGCGCCCCTAGAAATTGGGTTTTAATTGAGTTTGCATTAGTCTACAATTGAGGGAAATGTTTATCTTTACAATGTTTTTCCCAGCTGGGAATATTTATTCAATAAATTATTCCTAATGTACCACGGTAAAGTTTTATATGATCCCTTACATAGGGTATGCATTTCTTACAATTATTTACTAGATAACATTATTATGAATTTACTTTATGCTAGTCCTTGTTCTTAAATGTAACACATTTAATCATCAGTATAGCTCCTTGGTGGGTATGTTATTACTATCTCATTTTACTGCTTTGAAAACAGAGACACTGAGAGATTTATGAAACAATTTCAGGTCATGGAACTGTAGTGTGATGATACATATTTTTTAATAGAAGTGCTACCATATATGTCCTATATTATCTGTGATATCTATTTATAAATTTATTATATGTAAATGTATATATAAATATGTTCCAATGTTTTAGTTATTTGGAGTTTAATATGAGGAGATACATATACACATGCACACAGACATATTCACACAGAAACATGCTTTCAATTGATTGTTATCGGTATGTAAGAAAACTGTGTTGTTATCTTGTATACCACTGTTAACAGTTTAAATTGTGTCTTTAAAAATATATGTTATTCTAATGCCTAGAACCTGTGAATAGGACCTTATTTGTGATCTTTGCAGATGTTTCACATAAGAGTTGCCTAAATATACTAATATCAAATGAAATAATTAGCGCTAATACAAGAATTACATGGCTGTATGGATTTCCTAGGGCTGTCATAGCAAATACCACAAACTTGGTGGCTTAAAATAAGGGAAGTATATTCTATCAAGGTCCTGGAGGCTGAAAGTTCAAACAAAGGCCTGGGTAGTCTGTGCCTCCTTTAAAATCTCTCAGGAAGGATCCTTTCTTGCCTTTAGCAGCTCTGATAGCCTTGGGGGTTCCTTGGCTTTTGGCCAACTCCAGTCTTCCTCTGTGCTGTGTTTCTATGTCTTCATGTGTCATTCTCTTCCCTGTGTCTGCTCTCTCTTCTTATAAGGGCACCAGTCATTGGATTAGGATCCCTAAGCTTCATCTTAACTTCATTACAGGTAAAATTTATTCTCTTTTAATATATGTGTCTGAGTGTATTAACTAACACTTAAACTGCAAATTTTGATCATACAGTGATATACTTCCTTGGTCTTCACTATAATGAGACTCACTTAGGGTTGCACACGTTGCTCATTTGCTTTATTATTACTTTTAGAACTTGTTAAAAGAGTAGTGTCATATTACAGATCATATAAATTCTGATAACATTTTAAATTTGATCAGGGCTATTTTAGTATCTATTGCAAAATGATAATAAATTTTTCCTCTTTATATTAGTTATGTTCATGTCTATAATATCAATAGATTTTTATTGGCTGTTATAATGCATAATTTTATTTACTAGATTTACTAGATTTTATATATGCTTTCCACAACTTTATCCAATAATTGCCTTTTTTAAAAAATAGATTTTACTGTTCAGAATTATTTTAGCATTATAATAAATTATATAAATTATAATAAATTAAGTAGATAATATAGAGAGTTACCATATACCCTAAACTTATTTGTCCTACTATTAACATATTAGTATGGTGCCTTTGTTAAAATTAATGAGATGATACTGATACATAATTATTAAAGTCCATATTTCATTCAGATTTCCTTAGTTTTGACCTAACATCATTTTGTATTCTAAATTTCATCTAAGATACCAGATTGCATTTAGTTGTCTTTTTAAGCTCATCTTGGGTGTAACAATTTCTCAGTTTCCATATTTTTTATGACTATGTCAAGTTTGAGGAGTCGGTACTTTGTGGAATGCCCCTTCTTTGGCTTTGTCTGTTTTTCTCATGAGACTGAGGTTACGAGTTTTTGGAAAAAAAGATCATAAAGTTCCATTCTTATTACATTATATCAAGGGTTCATGTTATCTGCATGACTTATTACTATTAATGAGAACTTTGATCATCTGATAGAAATAGTGTTTGTCAGATTTCTACACGATGAGTTTACTCTGTTTTCCTGCTTTTCCATCCCTTACACTTTGGAAGAAAGGCAAAATGTGCAGTATGGTCCACTCTGATGTAAAGTTCCACATGTTTTGAGAAATACCAAGTGTCATAAAGCCATCTTTAAAGTGTCAAAACAGAGTAGTTTCACCACACTAAATAATTATTTGTACTTTACCAGTCGAACTCACCCATCCTTCTTCTCCTTAGCCATTTATAATCACTGACCTTTGAATTAGTTTTATAATTTTTCATATTGAAGAATGTCATGTAATTGAAATCATACAGTATGTAGGCTCTTTGGAAAAGCTTCTTTTGCTTAGCAATATACCTTTAGGATTTATCCATATCTTTTTTATTTTATTTTATTTTATTTTGTTTATTTGACAAAGAGAAATATCAAAGTAGGCAGTAGGTAGGGGAAGCAGGCTCCCTGCTGAGTAGGGAGCCTGATGCGGGGCTCGATCCCAGGGCCCTGAGATCATGACCCCAGCCGAAGGCAGAGGCTTAACCCACTGAGCCACCCAGGTGCACTATCCATATCTTCTTATGGATTGTTAACATTTCATTTTATCTCTGAATAATTTCCCTTCACCTGGTACATTCTGATTTCCACTAGCAAAAAAATAAGAGTTCCTGTTGCTCCACATCCTTACCAGCAATTTTATAGTCAAATTTGTGAATTTTAGCCATTCTAATAGGTGTGTAGTATTAATTTGCAATTCCCTAATCACATATGATATCACACACTTTTTCATATCTATATTTGTCACTTGTTATATAACAATGCAGTTGTTATATACTGTAGTTAGATCTCTGCCACCTACCCTACAAGATTTTTGCTGTGTCTTTGTTTCCTGCTTAGGAATATGATGTGCCTACATTCAGATTTTTTGCTATTTATCATTCTATTGTTTTCTTAGCTTCATAAATCAGTGGTTTGGATCCTGTCATTAATTGTGGAAAATTCTTAATCATTATTACTTCAAATATTTCTTCTGTTCTATTCTCTTCTTCTGATATCTCGATCACCATGTATGTTACATCTTTCGTCATGTCCCACAGTTCTTAGATACTTTGTTCTGGTTTCTTTCTTTCCTTCTTTTTTTTCCTTTGCATTTCAGTTTTTGAACTTTTCATGAACATATCTCCCACATCACTTATTTTTACCTCAGTCATGTCCAGTTTGCTGATAAGCCCATCAAAAGCATTCTTCATTTTTCTAAGTTTTTTAAAAAAATTTTTATTATTTTTATTATTAACATATAATGTATTATTTGCTTCAAGGGTACAGGTCTTTGATTCATCAGTCTTACGCAATACACAGCGCTCACCAGAACACATACCTTCCCCAGTGTCCATTACCCAGCCACCTCATTCTGTTTATTTGTACCATTTCCATTTGATTTTTGTCTTAGAATTTTTAACTCTCTGTTAATTTTACCTGTCTAGTGTCTTGTCTCCTTTCCCACTACAGTCCCTAACATATTAGTTGTAATTATGTATAATTCCCTTTGAGGGGACATGTGGATGACTCAGTCCATTGAACATCTGATTCTTGGTTTTGGCCCAGGTCATAATTCAGGGTTATAGATCAAACCCTACATCAGGCTCCACACTCAGCAGAAAGTCTGCTGGAGATTTTCTCTCTCCCTCTTCCTCTGCCCCTCTTCCTGTGTGCATATTTTCTCTCTCACTCTCTCTCTCTCTCTCTCTCTCTTCTAAATAAATAAATAAATCTTTAAAATTCTCTGTGTGGTACTTACGATTACGATTCTAATGCTTGCTTTATTTCTTCAGACTGTAATTTTTCTTGCTTTATGATCTATCTTCTAATCTTTTCATTGACAGCCAAACATGATATGTCAGATAATAGACACTGAGATAACTAAATCTTTAGTGGAAGACTTTATGTTAATTTGCCTAGGAGTTAGGATAATGTTTAATGTTTTTGGTAGCTGTAAGGATCAGAAACTTCAAATAGTGTCCTTATTTTGGTTCCCCTGTTGTGTTTGGATTTCGCTAAGAACTCCCCCTTAAATACTCTTTGTGACTTAGGGCCTTTTTAGCTGTGATCTTCTGTTATTTTACTAGAAACATGTTGATGTGGTAATAAGGTGTGCAGGAGGAGAAGCATATACTCCTAATGATAAAATTTCAGTCCCTTCATGTTCCTGTTTCTGGCATGACTTTAACAAGTCTTTCTTGGTTTCTTTTCCTCCTCTTAGGTGAGAGAGGAAGCCAGAGTGACTGAAGTTATAAAAATGTTCTTCCTCTTAGGTTTAAGGAAGTTGTGTTCTTTTCCCCTGGAGAGTCAGTCTTTTCTATGGAGAATACCTTGGCTGTATTTTAAAGTGGTGATTTTTATTTCCCCTTGCCAGAGCTATCAAGAGATTTTTCTCTGATCTTCAGCATGAGAACATCCTAGTGTTTCTAGAAGTGAAATCCATGTATGTATGGGGCCCTCCTTCAGCTGGGCCCCCAGAAGTTTTTCACTCTGGCATTAGTTCACATTCAGCCACCAGCAGTTTGTCAAAATTAGCATTTGAATGTTCCTACTAGTATGGCTTCAGTGGCTTCTGCTCTGTGGAAGCTTATTTAATTTGTGATTATCTGAAGCTTATCTCTCTAGATCTGGGGATGGAAGTTTCCCTGTGTGATTCATTTATCTGATATATATAAGAAAGATGTTGGCAAGAGAAGTGGACAGGAGTGATGATCAAAGCTTTTACATACCAAAGGTGAAAGTCACCTCCCCATAATTGCCTTTTAGGTATTTTGTTTTATACTCTTGACAGGTTTGTTTCTTTATTTGTTTTTCAGAGAAATCTACATTTTTATTTCATGAAAAGTTTTCCTCTCTTGTGTAATATGAAATTTATTTTAGTTTGGATTCTACCAGAGGCTGAGTCTGAGAAAGCATTTGTGTGCAAATAGTTTATTTGGGAGATGACTTCAGAAACCTTGGTGATGGAAAAGGAAATTGAGATAGGAAATGGGGAAAAACAAAAACCAAAATAATAAAACATGGAGTCATGACTAGGTTAATAATCACAGTGGTCAGTTGGGATTCAACCTCACCATGAGCAACTGTACAACATACTTCTGACTTTTCCCACCAAGAGACCAAGAGGTAGAATATTTATCCTCCAATTAGGATCCTTTAATGGCTTAGAATTGTTCCTAGGGCCTTAAGACCTCTATTTTTTTACCTCTTCCATCCATTAGTGAAAATATTTCAACAGCTATAGAACATCTATCTTCAGGCAGAAATGCAACATTAGTATGTTTGTTTGAAATCAGGCAGGTATTAATCAGTGCTAGAATTCAGAAATTTTCACTATCATTTCAAAATTCTTCCTTTATAACTTAGAGTATACTCTAAAGGTGGAATTAAGAGGATCTGAGAATTAAAATGTTTAACTGTAAATATTTTGTCACCTTACCTAGTCTCACCGCACTGCTCTGTTATAGTCCTATCCAACTTAAAAATAGTATTTTGAGTATTTACTAAAGAACTCAGGTAAATTCCAGGAATACTCAATTTATAGATTTTTTTTTCTTTTCTTACTTGAAGCTTCCATTATGCCACTCACTCTCCAACACCATGTTTTTGGCAGAAAATTCATAATCAAATTATGTCAAAGATTAAATATCAAAATATAATTAATATGTGAGATCGGCACTCATTTTCATCCCTTCATTTATTAAACAAATATTATTATTAAGCACTTACATATAAAACAGGTATAAAACTTATTCTTTAAAATGGGAAAAGAGGGCGCCTGGGTGGCTCAGTGGGTTAAGCCTCTGCCTTCGGCTCAGGTCATGATCTCAGGGTCCTGGGATCGAGTCCCGCATCGGGCTCTCTGCTCAGCAGGGAGCCTGTTTCCTCCTCTCTCTCTCTCTCTGCCTGCCTCTCTGCCTACTTGTGATCTCTCTCTGTCAAATAAATAAATAAAATCTTTAAAAAAAATAAAATAAAATAAAATAAAATGGGAAAAGAAAATTGAACAATAAAAAATAATAGCCATTATGAAGCTTATGTTCTGGGTTTGCTTCAATGCCCTTTTAGAATTCTGAAACTTCATCATAATTGTTTTAGATATCATTCTTAATTCATCATTCTGGACTTTGTGTGTGTGTGTGTGGACTTGGCTCTTTCTTCAACAAAGAGAGATTTCTGTGCATTTTTCTTAAACACATCTATTCTTATTTCAACTTTTTCATATATTTTCTATTTTATAGCCTGTGGTCTAAGACAATGTTATGCTACATCATCCTATTTACTGTTTTAACTTTTCAAATCCAAGAAAACATCTGTAACTTTATACCCTGCTTTCCCTAAAAATGTAGTGAAGGTTGCACAACATTATAAATGTATTTAATACAGAGCATCTCAGTGCCTTAGTCATTTGAGCATGTGACTCAGTTTCAGCTCAGATCATGATCTCAGGGTCATGAGACTGAGCATTCCAGTGGGCTCTGGGCTCAACGTGAAAGTGGAATCTGCTTGGGATTCTCTCTCTCCCTCTTCTTCTGCCCCACCCCCTGCCCCTCTTTCTCTCAAATAAATAAAATCTTTTTAAAAATATATTTAATACCACTGAATTTAACTTATTAGAGTTTAAAATAATAAATTTTATCTTATGTATATTTTAATTCAATAAAAAGTGAAAAAAAAAGTTGTCCTCATGCATACATCATTGTACAACTTGCATCATTGTACAAGAGCTACATCTTGTATTTGCTGTGACTAGGTAGATAGAGGGATGAAAGTTGTATTTTTATTCTGTTATTCCATATTATGAGTGTTGTATGTCAATCAGTCATTATCTGTTGATAGATATTGAGACTGCTTCAGTGTTTGCAAACAAGAAAAATTTTGTAACTTTTATTTCTGTGGTTTACATTCCTTAGAGTGGGTAAATGAGCTACTGTCTCATTCAAGTAATATAAGCCAGTAAGTCACACTTGCATATTTTATACAGACTTGGAGCATGTGTATTACATCAAAATATTATAACTCTCAAGTGTTATCTAAGTTAAAAGTAAAATCAGTAAGGATGGGGTTAAGTCAGTAGAGTAGGCTATTATGTTTGAATTTGCAGAAGTAATTTATAGTACTTATAATTATGGCTATAAAATCTAGAATGAAGTGAGGCTTATGAAAATGAAGGACTAGCTAAGGTCTTTTTAAATGGAACAGGATGCCTTACTAAGTGATGAGTTCCTTCTCCTTGGAAGTGTTCAAAGTTTAACTGGACACCTGTCAAGAGTATTTTAGAAGGACTGTTATATTATATTAGAGACTGAAATATCTGTCCTCCAAGATCCCATTCATTCCTAAGATTTTTTAAGTGTAATAGTAATACACTTAAAATATAAAATTGGGAATACCTGTTAGTCATTAATTATTATAGATTTACATTTACATTGATTATTACAGATTTACACTCTGTAGTTAGACAATGACTTTTTTTAAAACATATAACTAGTTTTTTAGAGAGAGAGAGAGCGCATTAGTTGGGGGAGGGTAGAGAGAGAGATAGAATCTTAACCAGGCTCCATACCCTGTGTTCAGTCCACTAGTGGGCTTGATCTCATGACCCTGAGATCATGACCTGAGCCGAAATCAAGAGTCTGATGCATAACCAACTGAATCCCCCCGGTGCCCCTAACATGATTACTATATTGTAGTTATATAAATTTAGCAAGGCTTCATGTTCATAAAGTTTTCAAGACTTAATGCTGACTTTTACTAGGAAAAAACAAATTGCACAGAACTAACTCATAAATACGCAACCCCACATATAGGCAAATGTGAAATTAAACTGAAATTATGGACTGTGACATGAGGCAGTTTCCCATACCACATCTTTGGCAGAAAGAATCAATAATCAAAGTATATTAAAGAATCAAATATCACAGTAAAACAAATATGTGAGTTTGGCACTTATTCTTTTATTCATTATTAAATAAACGTAATAAGACCCTATATATAAAACAGGTAATCTTCTAATTAAATTCTGTGATTATAGTCTACCACTAGTATTGGTGGGATCGTGGACAGAAATTTAACCTATCTAAAACTCAGATCCTTTGTTGAGTGGAAGTAAAAATACCTACTTATTGAGTTCTTGAGAGAAGAAAAATAGATGTTTTGTGTAACCACTTAACTCAGTGCAATGATTATGTATTATAAGTAGCAGCTGATTTTTTTAATATAAATTTCATGTCTGGTGATGACTTCTGCACAGTAAAAAAATCTCCTATTTCAAATACAGAAAGACCAAATTGAAATATGTAAGATACATTCTGGAAAGAGAATAAGATATTAAGTAAAAAAAAAAAAAAAAAAAAAAAAAAAAAAAAAAAACCCATGGAGAAAGCTAAGTAGACTATATAAATTTATAGCCCACCTTTTTATGGTGATATTTTTAAAAAAATACTTATTTATTTATTTTGAGAGGAAGATCGCAATCAGAAGGGGCGGAAGGGGAAGGAGAGAGAATCCCACATCCCACACAGAGGGCTTGATCTCCTGCCCTGAGATCAGGATCTGAGCCCAAATCCAAAGTCGGGTGCTTAATCAACTGTGTTACCCAGGTGCCCCAAGGTGATAAAATTGATTTAAGATCTCCTTCAGACTTCCCAGTTCTTTTAACTATTATTTTTTTTAAGTAAGTCTCTCTTCCTTGTACCATGTTGTATACAAAGTGGCCAACAAAAATATAATTTGAAAGGACTAGTGACTTTACTGGCCCAGTATCATCACAATAAGAGATATTGAGGGAAACGTTCTTGAAAAAAGACAATATATCTAAGTGTTCTGTAGTTCTGGGCAATCATCATTTCTTCTAGTAGTACTGCTGCAATACTTGCCGTTTTCTTCACTCGCATCTATGAGATTTTCTACTCATATGTCTTTTGTTTACTTTTGCTTGTACATATTTCACCACCCTCTCAAATCAAAGCTGTTTTCAGTGGCAGAATTAAAATATTTGAGCTTTTCTTTTTTTTTTTAACTTTTCTATTGGGAATAACACATAATAGTAATCTGTTGGGAATGCCCAGTGGGTAACACTTTTTCCAGACAGAAAAGGATCAACTGTACTTTAATATTTGGTCACTGATTGATTCTAATAAAGGCATGGGAAAGTGTTGGATAATACTGACAAGAATCTTAGGAACAATTTTAATAATAATTACCATTTCTTGACTCATTTTTAACTGCCAAAAACTACATTAAGAACCTTATATGTGTAATTCCAATAAAAACCTCAAAGTTCTAGGTTCTATGTACATTATAAATGAGGCAAACAAATTAGGGTGTACAAATGGAAATTGCCTGGCCTTGTCTACAAAACTAGTAAGACTAATAACTGTGGTACAGATATTTGTTTGTTTGACTAGAAAAGTCATGATTTTAAGAAAGTTTCAAGAGTAATTGAACTATGATGAAGTGAACATTGTAGGGGTTTTATGAGATAAAGGGGAAATAAAAGAATATAAAAGTGCTCTTTGGATCACATGCCAAAACTTTGTGCTGAACCAATTTTATTTTCTATCAAAATTGTATTCTAAGATTATTCTGTAGGATTTATTTAGAATTCTAAATGAAAATTATCACTTGGCTTCCTTCCTATTCTGAGTTTGAATTCATTAACTCAATTATTTTTATATGTATAATATTTACATATTGATGTTTTATTATATTAAGGTATAAACTAAGGAGCTTATTAATGAATACATTATTTTGATATTAGTACATACTGTTTTATATTTTCACAAATTATAAATTATTTTATATACAGTTTTCATTTATTGTAGCCCTTTTTTATTAGTTTCACTCTAATTACCTTTATCTATACATAGGAATGGGGAATCTAGTTAGAATTAAAAAAGAACTTTCAAATAAATGTGCACATAAGTAGAAATTGATAATGATTTGAAGAAAGTAGGAAGAATGTTTATGACTATGTTTAATTTTTTAAATTTTTTCTTTGATTAAAAGTTATGTAAGATTATAAAAAAAGAGTTATATTTTCTTTTTGTATTCCAAACCCCACCTAACCTATTATTAGAGTTCTATTGCTTTAATTCCACTGGCAACTTTGAAGTTTAGTAATTTATTCAATGTCTCTCAAAATTTTAGCTATATTTACCTAACAGGAATTCCTTCTCTTTCACTTTCAGGTAAAAAGTCTTACTTGTGCTTTATTTTATGATAGCTCAGTAAACCACTGGCTTCCATTCCCACAGGTAACAAAATGAAATTTTCACAAAATCACGCTAATCATTCTAAAACCTCAGAAACATCATTTTATTAGCAGTTTTGATATCTGTGTCTAAATATGCAATATAACATTGACTCTTTGCCAGTTTTATCTCCTAATGTATGCAAAGTGTTTAGGAGAGAATGTGAAAAAAAATGTGTACTCAAGTAGTATTTGTTGAAGAAATGAATTTTCATTTTATTTCCTTCTTTTATTCATTAATACACATTTTGAGTATTCATTTGTTAACCAGATATTTTGTTAATCACAATGAATACAAAAGTGATTTAAACATATAAAATTTTGCAGTAATATAGGTCATTGCTTAGATATTTTTACCCTATTCTTTAGGATGGGATGGATGCATTATGAGCCTAAAGAGTTAAAAATGTTTAGTTTATAGTGACCAGCTTCACATTCCAATTGTTGAAATCACACGATATGCTTTTGAAGAAAGATAATTATTCCAAGTTACATGTTCCAAAAATAGAGTGCTCTTAAATCACAAAGTTATAAAACTGAGTTTAAAATTACTCAGTTTCTAAGTATTAGGATAGGTAAAGCTCATTAGATTTTTGATAGAATTTTATTCATCCACAATTTAAAAGTAAAAGTAACCCATCAGCCTGTAATGCTTCATGTACCAAAGGCTTGTAATTTATTGTGTACCTGATCCCTCAAGGAAAGAAGAGGTTTTAATAGAAGCAATGTTAGGTTCAAGTCATTAATGTCATATATTATTTAGCTGCAACTATCATAATGGTATCTATGAACTTTCTTTGCTCATTATTTTTATGCTTGCTTTAACACAGAAAGAAGCCTGTAGTCATATTCTGTCAGATACGAAGAGCTATGCACTATTGGTCGGAGTGAATGCTTGACAAAGAGCTGTCAGGAACTCCTGAGACCCTTTTGCTGATTCATTGGGTGGCAGGCTCTAATAGAAGCTCTTCTCAAGAACAGACAGACTATCCCTGATTTCCAAGCAAAAAGAAAGATCCGTTATGTTGTAATACCTTCTGATCTCAAAATACTCAAGTGTGAATGCTGTGCCATTTACTTAGGATGTTTTTCATTGTTCTATGCTGGTTCCAGACAGCTATGTTTAATAGAGATAAAAATAAATACAACAGTCACTTCTATGCTTCTTTTCCCCAGATAGTGAAAACAATCATGAAACACGTGAAATTAAGAAAAAAAAGCATCTTCTTCCAAAAGGATGCAGTTATATCTCACTCAGCAATTTGCCACAGAGTAAAGGTAAAAACAGTCATGTAAGGAATAAGCATTTTTTAAATATTTTATTTATTTGACAGAGAGAGAGAGATCACAGGTAGGTAGAGAGGCAGGCGTGGGGGCGGGGGGGAAGCAGGCTCCCTGCAGAGTAGAGAGCCTGATGCGGGGCTCGATTCCAGGACCCTGAGATCATGACCTGAGCCGAAGGCAGAGGCTTAACCCACTGAGCCACCCAGGTGCCCCAAGGAATAAGCATTTTGAAATTGCCATTGAACTAGCTATATGATCATGGGTTAATAATGCCAAGCTCCCTGAAACTTTGTTTTACTTGTAAGCATAAGTGTTAAAATGATAAATAAGTTACATGAATATTAGAAGGATAAGACAAAAATAAATATGGATTGAGCATGGGAGAAACATTAATTATTATTTTTATTAAAAATACATTATGGAACATCTGAGAAACAATGTGGAACAAGATCACCCATAATATCAGTATCTTTTTTTTTTAAAGATTTTTTTTTAATTTATCTGACAGAGATCATAAGTAGGCAGAGAGGCAAGCAGAGAGAGAGGAGGAAGCAGGCTCCCTGCAGAGCAGAGAGCCCGATGTGGGGCTCGATCCCAGGACCCTGGGATCATGACCTGAGCCGAAGGCAGAGGCTTAACCCACTGAGCCACCCAGGTGCCCCCATAATATCAGTATCTTAATCATGAAAGTCAGTGAAACAAACTTATTAACAGTATGGTACCTGAAGTCAGAACAACCTGGGTTTGATTCCAAATAGACTACAAGCTGTGTGATTTAAGGATAATATTTAATGTACAGGTTTGCTATGGAAAATAAAGGAGTAAATGTATATAATGTACTTTTGCTCACCACCTGCAATATATTAAACTCAATAAAATAAATACAGGGTACTACTATTAAAATCATTTTTCCTAGCAATATATGTAAAATTATCCAATCCTCTTTCTATATTTTATTTAAGTTTTTATTTAAATTCCAGTTAGTTAATGTTCAGTGTAATATTAGTTTCAGCTGTACAATATAGTGATCAATACTTACCTACAACACAGTGCTCACCATGATGAGTGCACTTTTTTTCTTTTTTTTTTAAGATTTTATTCATCCATTTGATGGACAGAGATCACAAGTAGGCAGAGAGGAACACAGAGAGAGAGAGGAAGGGAAGCAGGCTCCCCGCCGAGCAGAGAGCCCGACGTGGGGCTCGATCCCAGGACCCTGGGATCATGACCCGAGCCAAAGGCAGAGGCTTTAACCCACTGAGCCACCCAGGCGCCCCATGAGTACACTTTTTGACCCCCATCACCTATTGATCCCATCCCCCCACCCACCACCCCTCTAGTAACCATGTTTGTTCTCTATAGTTAAGAGTCTGTTTCTTAGTTTCTTAGTTTTTCCTTTCTCTTTTTTCCATCTTTGCTCATTTGTTTTGTTTCTTCAATTCCACATCTGATGGAATCATATGGTCTTTTCTATGTTTTAAAAATGCAAATCTACTAGTTTTAAGTTTTTCATTTAAAAATTATTTTTCATTTTATATATAAATTGTGCTTATTTTTAAATTATTTGCTTCTCATTAATTCATTTATTCATCCTGTATGGGAAAAACAATTCCTAAGTATTATTTTTTGATATATTGCTAGAAGTTAGGAATAAATTAATAAACCAAATAGTGCCTCTGTACGCATGAGACTGACAATGTGATATAGAAGGCAGGCCTAGATATGAAATTCCTACAAACAACTATAATATTTCCAAGGGCCCTCAAGGAGAGTCAAAGGGTGGTGTGAACCATGCTAATCATAATGTGATGTTTCCCCTGCAAAGTTATGGTGAATTGAGAGCTGACAGAAAAGTAGGTTAAAATTATCTAGGTTAAAAATGACAAAACAGAAGAGGAGCTAAGATAGCGACTTAGTATGAGGACCATAGGCTCATCTTCTGCCTTGAACACAGCTAGTTAACTGTCACATCGTTCTGAATACCCAAGAAATCAGCCTGAGGACCAACAGAATGAACTGCACAACTGGAGGAAGAGAAGAGGCCACAAAGAGGAATGTAGGAGGTACAGGAACATGGTTTGCGGAAGAAGTAGATCACAGGTGCTTTGGAGGAGAGGGAGCTATGGTCCTAGAGAAAGGGGAGAGAAAGGAGCACACAGGGGGATGCACAAGGAGAACTTACTGAAAGCCATCAGCTGGGAAAATGAGAGGGCTGATTTTGTGAGTCTCTGTAACCAGCTAGGCTTAAAGACTAGTTTTAATTAATTAATTCATTCATTCATTTTTAAAAAGATTTTATTTATTTAAGAGAGAGAGAGTTCACAATCAGAAGCAGGGAGAGGACCATAAGGAGAGGGAGAAGTGGGCTCTCAGCTGAGCAGGGACCCTGATGTGGGGCTCGATCCCAGGACCTCGAGATTATGACCTGTGCCAAAGGGAGATGCTTAACCAACTGGCCACCCAGGCACCCCTAAAAACTAGTTTTAAAGGTCAGTGACCTTAGCTGTGATAGAGGCCTAAGGTCCCTGCCCTATTCCTGAAGGAAAGGTAGATAAACAACCTGGGGGATGGAGACAGAGATATGATGAATGCCTGGGGCATACAGGAGAAAGATAATTTGCTCTTCTTAGAGTGCAGTCTCTGAGAGGTAGTGTTCAGGAAGCCCCTCTCCTGGGATAAGGAAGCCCACCATTGGGTGCCATTTCCCCCACCTCTCAGCATAAACAGAGTCACCTTCTGTAAGCAGTGCAGCACCAAGACTAGCTGTCTAATGTATTTATACCATGTCTCACACCCCAGCAGTCTGCTGGTACTGCCTGTCTTAGTCAGGTTTGCCTCAGTCCCAGTGTGGTGGGCCCCTTCTCCAGAACATCAGCAGAAACCCCTGTCCATACCATGACTCTTGGCCAGAGAGTTCTGCAGGGTTTCAGGCCTAGTGGAAATAACATCAGGTTCCATTTAGCAAGCACACATAGTAAAAGGTTGACACATTGTGGCCAAGGACCAAACACTGCCCAATGCAGACAAGCAGACTTCTGCAGACGACTGACCTGAGGAATATAACAACCAAAACACAATAGCAAGGTACACACAGACTATACCAGACACACTTCCTAAAGTACCAGACCCTGGACATTATATGACTTCTTCTGCATAATGCCATTACTCTAAACATAACAGGCTTTCTAATGTACAGAAGAAGACAGAGATAGGTGAAATGCCAGAACAGGGGAATTCATCCCAAATGAAAAAAGATAAGGTCACAGCCAGATGTGAGTAATAGCTCTGATGGAGAATTTAAAGCAACAACCATAAGTTTACTTTCTGAGCTGGAGAAAAGAATGCAAGACTTCAGGAAGGCCATTACTTCAGAGATAAAAGAGTTAAAAAGCAGAAATGAAAAATCCAGTAAGTGAGATTCTAAACAGAATGCAGTGAACACAAGGATTGAAGAAGCAGAGGAATGAATAAAGGATATGGAAGATAAACTAGTGGAAAATAATGAAGCTGATCAAAATAGAGAAAGAAAAATTATGGAACATGAGAATAAGCTAAGGGAACTCAGTGGCTCCATCAAATACATTTGTATTACAGGAATCCCTGCAGAAGAAGGAGAGATAAAAGGTGGCAGAAAGTTTATGTGAGGAAATAATGGCTAAAAACTTTCCTAATTTGGGGAAGGAAACACTTCCAAATCTGGAAGGCACAGAAAACTCCGGTCAAAATCAACAAGAGCAGGCCAACACCAAGACATTTTGTAATTAATTGCAAACTATGGTGATAAAGAAAAATCCTACCAGCAACAAGGCAAAAAATATCCCTAATTTACAAAGAAAGACAGTAAGTCTAGTTGCATATCTCTCATCAAAAACTTAGCAGGCCACAAAGAAGTGGCATGATATATTTAATGTTCTGAGTGAGAAAAATCTACAGCCAAAAATACTCTATCCAACAAGGCTATCATTCAGAATAGAAGGAAATATAAGGAGTTTCCCAGAAAAACTAAAATTAGGAAATTTGTGACCACTAAGTCAGCCCTGCAATAATAGTTAAGGGGTCTCGTTCAGTGGGAAGGAAAGACCAAAAATGACAAAGACAAGAAAGAATCTAAGAAAATCCGCAGAAACAATGACAAACAAGTAAAATGTCAATAAATGCATATCTATCAATAATTACTCTGTAAGCAAGTGGACTAAATACTCCAGTCAAAAGACGTAGGTATCAGAATGGGTAAAAAACAAGAACCATCTATATGTTGCCTACAGGAGGTTCATTTTAGACCTAAAGAAACCTACAGATTGAAAATGAGGGTTCGGAGGATCACTTATCATACAAATGGACATCAAAAGAATGCCAAATAGCAATACTTAGTTAGACAGGGTAGGTTTTAAACCATAGATAGTAATAAGAGATGAAGAAAGGCACTATATCATCCTAAAGGGGACAGTCCAACAAGAAGATATAATAATTTTAATTACTTTTGTACCCAACATAGGAGCACCCAACTATATAAAACAATGAATAAGAAATATAAAGGAACTCTTTAATAATAGTTCAGTAATTGCAGGGGACTTTAAAACTCCACTTAGATCGGGCGCCTGGGTGGCTCAGTGGGTTAAGCCGCTGCCTTCGGCTCAGGTCATGATCTCAGAGTCCTGGGATTGAGTCCCGCATCGGGCTCTCTGCTCAGCGAGAGCCTGCTTCCCTCTCTCTCTCTCTGCCTGCCTCTCCATCTACTTGTGATTTCTCTCTGTCAAATAAATAAATAAAATCTTTAAAAAAAAAAAAAAAAACTCCACTTAGATCAAGTGACAGATCATCTAAATGGAAAATCAACAAGGAAACAATGGCTTTGAAACACACACTGGACCAAATGAACTTAACAGATATATTCAGAACATTCTATTCTAAAGCAGCAGAATATATATTCTTTTCAAGGGCACGTGGCACTTCTCCAGAATAGATGACATTTTAGGTCACAATTCAGCCATCAACAAGTACAAAAAGATTGAGATCATACCACGCGTATTTTCTGACCACAATTCTATGAAACTTGAAACCAAGCACAATAAAAGCTTTGGAAAGACCACAAATACATGCAGGTTAAGCAACATGCTACTAAACAATCAATGGGTCAACCAGGAAATAAAAGAAGAAATTAAAAAAAATACATGGAAACAAATGAAAATGAAAACATGATGATCAAATAGCTTTTGGATACAGCAAAACAGTATATAGCAATACAGGCCTACATCAAGAAGCAAGAAACTTTTCAAATAAAGAACCTAAACTTACACCTAAAGAAGCTAGAAAAAGACCAACAAAGTCTAAAGCCAACAGAATGAAGAAAATAATAAAAATTAGAGCAGAAATACATGATATAGGAGCGACTACTACAACAACACACACACACACACACACAAAAAAAAAAAAAAAAAAAAAAAAACAGTAAAAAAAATCCATGAAATCAGGAGCTGATTCTTTGAAAAAATTAATTAAATTGATAAACCTCTAGCCAGACTTACCAAAAAGAAAAGAGAAAGGATCCAAATAAATAAAATCACAAATGAGAGAGGATAAATAACAACTAACAATACAGAAATGCAAACAATTAAAATATTATAAAAAACTATATGCCAACAAATTGGACAACCTGGAATGGAGAATTCCTAGAAGCATATAAACTACCAAAAGTGAAACAGGAAGAAATAGAAAACTTGAAAAGACTAATAACCAGCAAAGAAACTGCATCAGTAACTTAAAAAAAATCCCAAGAAACAAAAGTCCATGGCCAATTGGCCTCCTAGGTGAATTCTACCAAACATTCAAAGAAGAATTAATACCAGTTCTTCTAGAGCTATTCCAAAAAGTAGAAATGAGAGGTAAACTTTCTCATTCCACGAAGCCAGCATTACCCTAAGAGTGAAATCAGTCAAGGACTCCACTAAAAAGAACTATAGGCCAATATCCTGGATGAATATGGATGCAAAAACTCTCAACATAATACTATCAAATCAAATCCAATAGTACATTCAAAGGATCATTCACCATGATCAAGTGGGATTTATTCCTGGGCTGCAGGGATGGCTCAATATTTGCAAATTAATCAACATGAAACACCACATTAATAAAAGAAAGGATAAGAACTATGATCCTCTCAATAGATGCAGAAAAAAGCATTTGACAAAGTAAACATCCATTCATGATAAAAATCCTCAAAAGAAACATACTTTATCATAATAAAAGCTGTATATGAAAAACACATAACTAATATCATCTTCATTGGGGAAAAACTGAGAACTTTTTCCCTCTGTGGTCAAGAACAAGATAACAATGTCCACTCTCACCACTTTTATTCAATACAGTACTGGAAGTCCTAGCCACAGCAATCAGACAGCAAAAAGAAATAAAAGGCATCCATATCAGCAAGAAAGGAGCAAAACTTTTACTCTTTGTAGATTACATCATATTCTATATAGAAAACCCAAAAGACTCCATCAAAAAATTGCTGGAACTGATACACAAATTCAGTAAATATTCAGGATACAAAATCAATGTACAGAAATCTGTTGCAGTTTTATATACCAATAATTAAGCAGCAGAAAGAGGAGTCAAGGAAGCAGTCCCATTTACAATTGCACCAAAGTCCATAAAATAGCTAGGAATAAACCTAACCAAAAAGGTGAAAAATCTGTACTCTGAAAACTATAACACACTGATAAAAGAAACTGAACAGGAGACAAAGAAATGGAAAAACAACATGCTCATATATTGGAATAACACAAAGAGATGGAAAAACAACATGCTCATATATTGGAATAACAAATACTGTTAAAATGTCTATGTTATCCAAAGTGATCTACACATTTAATGCAGTCCATATCAAAATACCAACAACATTTTACACAGAGCTATAACAAATAATCCAAAAATGTATATGGAATCATATAACTCTGAGTAACCAAATCAATCTTGAAAAGCAAAGCTGGAGAAATCACAATTCTGGACTTCAAGGTATATTACAAAGCTGTAGTGATTGAGGCAATATGGTACTGGTACCAAAACAGACACATAAATGATTGGAACAGAATAGAAAACCCAGTAATGAACCCACAACTGTATGGTCACTTAATCTTTGACAAAACAGGGAAGAATATCCAATGGGGGGGGGAGACAGTTTCTTCAACAAATGGTGTTGGGGATACTGGACAGCAACATGCAAAAGAGTGAAACTCAACCACTTTCTTATACCATATACAAAAATAAATTCAAAATGGATTAAAGACCTAAATATAAGACAGGAAACCATCAAAATCATAGAGGAGAACACAGGAGGTAATCTCAGACATGGGCACTAGCAGTTTCTTACTAGGTACGACGTACTTGAAGAGAAACAAAAGCAAAAATAAACTATTGGTATTTCTTCTGAACAATGAAGGAAACAATCAAGAAAACTAAAAGGTAGGGGCACCTGGGTGACTCAGTTGGTTAGACATCTGACTTCTGCTCAGGTCATGATCTCAGGATCCTGGGATCAAGCCGTGTGTTGGGCTCCCTCACTGGCGGGGAGCTTGCTTCTCCCTTTACTCCCTGTTCGTGCTAGTTTGTGCTCTCTGTTACTATCTTTGCCTCTCTCTCAAATAGGTAAATATTTAAAACAAAAACAAAAAACACTAAAAGGCGACCTTTGGAATGGGAGATGTCTGCAAATGTCATATCTGATAAAGGGTTAGTATCCAAAGTATATAAAGAAGTTATAGGGGCGCCTGGGTGGCTCAGTGGGTTAAGCCGCTGCCTTCGGCTCAGGCCATGATCTCGGGGTCCTGGGATTGAGTCCCGTATCGGGCTTTCTGCTCAGCAGGGAACCTGCTTCCCTCTCTCTCTCTGCCTGCCTCTCTATCTACCAGTGATCTCTCTCTGTCGAATAAATAAATAAAATCTTAAAAAAAAAAATAAAGAAGTTATAAAACTCAATACCCTGAAAACAAATAATAAAGTTCAGAAATGGGCAGAAGACATGTATAGACATTTTTCCAAAGAATACATACATATGGACAAAAGACACTTGTAAAGATTCTCAACATCACTCATCATCAGGGAAATACAAATCAAAACCATAATGAAATATCACCTCACACCAGGAAGAATGGCTAAAATTAACAACACAGAAAACAACAGGTGTTGGAGAGGATTTAGAGAAAGGGGAACCCTCATACACTGTTGGGAGTGCAAACTGTTTCAGTCACTCCTGAAAATAGTATGGAGTTTCCTCAAAAAGTTAAAAATAGAACTATTCTATGATCTAGCAATAGCACTAATAGGTATTCACCCAAAGGATGCAAAAATATAAATTTGAAAGAGATACTTGCATCCTGATGTTAATGGCAGCATTATCAAAAATAGACAAATAATGAAATAACCCAAATGTCCACTGATTGATGAATGGATAAAGAAGAGATGGTGTCAATATACAATGGAATATTGCATAGCCATGAAAAAGGATGAAATTTTGCCCTTTGTAGCAACATGGATGGAGCTAGAGAGTATTATGCTAAGCAAAATAAATCCAGCCAGGGAAAGAAATACCATATGATTTTACTGATATGTAGAATTTTAGAAACAAAACAAAGGAACATGGGGGAAACCAGAGAGAAAACCCAAGAAATAGACTTTTAACTATCGAGAACAATCTTATGTTTACCAGAGGGGAAGTTGGTAAGGGGATGAGTTAATAGGTACTGGGGATTAAGGAGGGCACTTATGATGAGCAGAAGGTGTTGTTTGTATATAAGTGTTGAATTACTAAATCCCGTACCTGAAAAAAAAAATTCTTTTTTAAAGGTGAGTGAGAGACACAAACTAACTCAGCAAAAAGTCTCATGTTAGAGAATATGATGATTATATTTGTTCCTTTGTTTAAATCCAAAGAATAAAGAGAGTGGAGCAACAACTTCATCAAATTTTGGTTTGAAAAGGTCTTTTGGCTACATGTGAAGAACAGAATTGTTGGAGCTAAGATGTTAAAAGTCCAGTTTGGGAAGGTGTTGTAATAGTCCAAATAAGAAGTGATGTTTGTATGAGTTTGTATGTAGTGGTCAACATGGGGGGAAAAGTATATAGGTTTATATATATAGTATATAGGTTTGAGAAATATTTAGTAGATAGCACTAACTAATGCAGTGGTGTATTGAAGAAGGGAGAACTTAAGGGAGGAGATGAAAAAATGACACCAGATTTGGGTAAATTTATGGATGATGGTGCTGTTTTCTCAGATAGGCAACACTCATAGTCAGTAGTCAGATCTGTTTACTTTCATCAAGTTGAGTTAGGAGATGTAATGAGACATATAAAAATTATCAAGTAGTATGGTTATTATAGTCCCGTACTGAAGAGTTCTGATTACTGCATTTTGTTCCATTGATTATAATGCTTTATTTTGTTTGGAAGTACTTCATTGCTGGGCAGTTAAACTCCATTCAAGTTTTCATTAAAATAGCTAATGTTATGATGGACATTTTTGTGCCATTAGCTTTTTCCTTGTTTCAGGTTATTTTTAGTACACATATACTAGAAATAGAAGCCCTGGGTCAGCTAGTATTAAAGCTTTTTTTACACTTAGTTAATACTGTCAACTGATTTTCCAAAATACTGTTTTTATGCTGCCACTAATAAATATAGATGTGCAAGTTTAATTTCACCTTTGTACTCATGACAAGTTCAATAAATCACACATCTACTCCATCATGAAGTCTCTGTTAAGGAAGAAAATAAACCTCTCCTTTTTTTTTTGTTTTCTGTCTTACAATCTGTTCTTAAATTTAATTTTCAAGTGAAGTTGTACTGAAATGAGATAAATGCACAAGGTGTAGTGGATTTAGAAGATGGTATGAAACTCATTCAACAATGTGAAATATTTCCATTCAAGTATGTTAATGTAAAGATGTCTAAATGGATCACAGCTTAAAACATCTTTAAAATAGAAATAAATAGCTATTATCTCATGAGTATCTTCTCGGCTATTGCTCCATCTCGGCTGGAGGCAGCTGCTTTGTTCTCATCATATCAAGTTTTTTTTTTTTTTTTAAAGATTTTATTTATTTATTTGAGAGAGAGATAGTGAGAGAGAACATGAGAGGCGAGAAGCTCAGAGGGAGAAGCAGACTCCCCGTGGAGCTGGGAGCCCGATGAGGGACTCGATCCGGGGACTCCAGGACCGTGACCTGAGCCGAAGGCAGTTGCTCGACCAACTGAGCCACCCAGGCGCCCTCATCATATCAAGTTTTAACCAGTCTTGCTTCGGCAGAGGTGTCCACTCAGTCCATGTCATTTCTGACCAAGTTCCTCACGTAAGTGAACAGGTTCTGGTTAATAAAGTTCACTGTTGTGCGAAAGACTTCACGGAGCAAGTATGGTGTGTGATCAGCCACCTTTTTGGCCAAGAACATGGCCAATATCAGCATGGTCTTCTCATCTTCCATGTCTGTGGGGTAAGTCTGCATGACCCGCTCCAGCGCAGCAGCGAGGCACTGCCTTCTGTCTTCTTCCAACAGTCTCCTATTCGTGAACTCTGTTGCCAGGTTATTCACCAGTCCTGGGTGGATGCTACGATCCATATCGTCCCCTATTTTGGCGAGCTACCTGGCAATATCCTGAATGATTTCCTCTTGACCCTGAGAATCTCTCTCCTCATTCACCAGGAAGTGGCTGCAGCAGTTGCCATCCGTCTGTAGCCTATAGTCTTGCTCCTCCTGCAGGTGAGCTGGCATGGGTAGTTCCCGGCCCAGGACCTCCAGCTCTTTGTGGAAATTAGAGTCAGAGTAGCTTTGGAGGAAGACAAACACCAGCAAGTTAATATACCATATAATGCTAGCCTCCTGACATTTTTAAGTGCTTTGTATTCCTTTTCTCAGATTGTTGGGAGAGTAACAATATTTATGCTGTCAGAGTAAACTCTTCTGGCAGGTTGGCCTCATACTCTAGCTCCTACTAAGTAATGACATGAAAGCAAATGGACACAAAAATAATACTCTGCTCAAAGTCTTAGGAACCATTTTACTTAATTATTAATTTTATTTGAAATAGTATTTCCCCTTTAAAAGTGATGTTTGATGAAATTAAACATTTAAATCATGGTAATTTATAAAGAATAATATGTATATAAAATATATGTGTACAAAATTTTATGCATCATATATGTGTGCGTATAAATTCTATGTATTAAAAGAGAAAATATGTGTCTGCATATATATATTTTTTTTCACCTGATGTATCATGTAGTCACACTCTCTTAAAGCAATAGTATTAATGAACTTTTTTTTTTAACCCTTTCAATGTCTCTTATTTATTTTTGGCTATACAGTTTTATTAACACAAGAAAATCATACTATGTCTACTAATTGTTAGCTTGCTTTTTCATTTTAAATGATATTTAATATACAATATTTATGTATCATTTGTACATGAAAATTCCTTATTCTTTTTTTATTATGTTACATTAGTCACCATACAGTACATCATTAGTTTTTGATGTAGTGTTCCATGATTCATTGTTTATGTATAACACCTAGTACTCCATGCAATACATGCCCTTCTTAATACCCATCACCGGGTTAACCCATCCCTCACTCTCCTCCCCTTTAAAACCTTCAGTTTGTTTACTGAAGTCCCTAGTCTATCATGGTTCATTTCCCCCTCTGATTTTCCCACCTACATTTTTCCTTTCCTTCTTCTAATGTCCCCCATGCTATTCCTTATTTTCCACAAATAAGTGAAACCATATGATAATTGTCTTTCTCTGCTTGACTTGTTTCACTCAGCATAATGTCCCCCAATTCCATCCATGTTGGTGCAAATGTTGGGTATTCATTCTTTCTGATGGCTGAGTAATATTCCATTTTTTATATATGGATCACATCTTCTTTATCCATTTGTTTGTTGAAGGACATCTTGGCTCTTTCCACAGTTTGGCTATTGTGGACATTGCTGCTATGAAGATTGGAGTGCATGTGGCCCTTCTTTTCACTCCAACTGTATCTCTGGGGTAAATACCCAGTGGTGCAATTGCTGGGTCATAGCATAGTTCTATTTTTAAATTTTGAGGAACCTCCACACTCTTTTCCAAAGTGACTGTACCAACTTGCATTCCCACCAAGCGTGTAAGAAGGTTTCCCTTTCTCCACAACCTTTTCAACATTTGTTATTTCTTGCCTTAACAAGTTTTTCCATTCTAACTGGTGTAAGGTGGTATCTCAGTGTGGTTTTGATTTGAATTTCCCTGATGGCTAATGATGGTGAACACTTTTTCATATGTCTGTTAGGCATTTGCATGTCTTCTTTGGAGAAGTGTCTGTTCATGTCTTTTGCCCATTTTTTGACTTGAGTATTTCTTTTTTGGGTGTTGAGTTTGAGAAGTTCTTTGTAGATCTTGGATACCAGCCCTTTATCTGTAGTGTCTTTTGCAAATATCTTCTCTCAGTCCATGGGTTGTCACTTTGTTTAATTGACTGTTTCCTTTGCTTTGCAGAAGCTTTTTATCTTGATGAGGTCCCAAAAGTTCATTTTCACTTTTGTTTCTCTTGAAACATTTTCACTTCTTTCTCTTGAAAGAAGTTGCTGTGGCCAATGTCAAAGAGATTACTGCCTATGTTCTCCTCTAGCATTTTGATGGATTTCTGTGTCACACTGAGATCTTTCATCCATTTAGAATTTATCTTTGTGTATGATAGAAAAGAATAGCCAAGTGTCATTCTTCTGTTTATAGCTGTCCAGTTTCCCCAGCAGCATTTATTAAAGAGACTGTCTCTTGTCCATTGGATAGTTTTCCTTGTTTTGTTGAAGATTAGTTGACCATAGAATTGAGGTTCCATATCTGGGCTCTCTATTCTGTCCCCTTGATCTGTTGTCTGTTTTTGTGCCAGTACGATGCTGTCTTGGTGATCACAGCTTGGTAATATATCTTGAAAGCAGGCAACATGATACCCCCAGCTTTGCTTTTCTTTTTCAGTATTTCTTGGCAATTCAGGGTCTTTTCTGGTTCCATAAAAATTTTAAGATTGTTTGTTCCAGCACTCTGAAAAATGCCATTGGTATTTTGATTGGGATGGAATTGAAAGTATAGGTTGCTCTGGGCAACATAAAGGTTTTAACAATGTGTATTCTTCCAATCCATGAGCATGGAATGCTTTTCCATCTTTTTGTGTCTTCTTCAGTTTCTTTCATAAGTGTTCTGTGGTTTCTAGAGTATAGATCCTTCACCTCTTTAATTAGGTTTATTCCAAGGTATCTTATGGTGTTTGGTGCTATTGTAAATGAAATTGATTCCCTAATTTTTCTTTCTATAGTTTCATTGTTAGTGTATAGGAAAGCAGCTGATATCTGTGCATTAATTTTCTATCCTGCCACATTACTGAAATGTTGTATGAGTGCTAGTAATTTGGAGGTGGATTCTTTTGGGTTTTCCACATAAAGTATCATGTCATCTGTGAAGAGAGAGAGTTTTACTTTCTTCTTTGCCAATTTGAGTATATTTTATTTCTTCTTATTTTCTAAGTGCTGTTGCTAGGACTTCCAGTACTATGTTGAACAGTAATGGTGAGAGTGGGCATTGTTGTCATGTTCCTGATCTTAAGGCAAAGGCTCTCAGCTTTTCCCCACTGAGAATGATATTCGCTGTGGGCTTTTCATAGGTGGTTTTTATGAAATTGAGGAATGTTTCCCTCTATCTCTACACTCTGAAGAGTTTTAATCAGGAAAGGATGCTGTATTTTGTCAAATGCTTTTCTGCATCAATTGAGAGGACCATATGGCTCTTGTCTCTTCTCTTGTTAATGTGTTCTATCACACTGTTTGATTTGTGAATGTTGAACCACCCTTGCATCCCAGGGATAAATCCTACCTGATCATGATGGATATCCTTTTAATGTACTGTTGTATACTATTAGCTAGGATCTTGTTCAGAATTTTGGCATCCATATTCAACAGATATATTAGCCGGTAATTCTCCTTTTTGATGGGGTCTTTGCCTCGTTTTGGGATCAAGGTAATACTGGCCTCATAGAAAGAGTCTGGAAGTTTTTTTTTCTTTTCTATTTTTTTAAAAGATTTTATTTATTTATTTGACAGACAGAGATTACAAGTAGGCAGAGAGGCAGGCAGAGAGAGAGGAAGGGAAGCAGGCTCCCTGCTGAGTCAACAGCCTGATGTGGGGCTTGATCCCAGGACCGCAGGATCACAACCTGAGCCAAAGGCAGAGGCTTTAACCCATTGAGCCACCCAGGCACCCCTCCATTTCTATTTTTTGAGACAGCTTCAGGAGAATAGGTATTATTTCTTCTTGGAATGTTTTGTACAATTCCCCAGGGAATTCATCAGGTCCTGGACTCTCGTTTTTTGGGAGGTTTTTGATCACTGCTTCAGTCTTGTTACTGGTTATTGGTCTATTCATGTTGTCGATTTCTTCCTGTTTCAGTCTTGGTAGTTTATAGGTTTCCAGGAATGCATCCATTTCTTCTCGGTTGCTTAATTTATTGGCATATACCTGTTGATAATAATTTCTGATAATTATTTCTATTTCCTTTCTGTTAGTCATGATCTCTCCCCTTTCAATCATAATTTTATTAATTTGGGTCTTTTCTCTTTTCTTTTGGATAAGTCTGATTAGTGGTTTAGTGATCTTATTAATTCTTTCAAAGAACCAGCTCCTAGTTTTGTTGCTCGCTCTACTGTATTTCTGGATTCTAATTCATTGTTCTCTTCTCTAATCTTTATTTCCCTTTTCTTGTGTGACTTAGGCTTTATTTTCTGTTCTTTCTCCAGTTCTTTAAGTATATAGTTAATTTTTGTATTCTGGATTTTTCTGTTTTTTAGAGTGAGACTTGGATGGCTATGCTTTTCTCCTATAGGACCACCTTTGCAGTATCCCAGGGGTTTTGGACCAATGTGTTTCATTCTCATTGTTTTCCATGAATTGTTTAAATTCTTCTCTAATTTCCTGGTTGGCCCAAACATTCTTAAGCAGAATGGTCTTTAGCTTCCAAGTGTTTGAATTTCTTCCAAATGTTTTCTTGTGACTGAATTCTAGTTTCAAAGTATTGTGGTCTCAGATTATGCAGAGAATAATCTCAGTCTTTTGGTATCAGTTGAGACCTGAGTTGTGACCCAGTATATCATCTATTCTAGAGAAAGTTCGATGTGCATCAAGAAGAATGAGTTTTCTGTTGTTTTAGGGTGAAATGTTCTGTATTTATCTATGAGGTCAGTCTTGTCCAATGTGTCATTCAAAGCTCTTGTTTCTTTATTGGTTTTCTGTTTGGTGATCTGTCTGTTGCTGAGAGTGAAGTGTTGAGGTCTTCTATTATTAATGTATTATTATCAATATGTTTCTTTATTTTGGTTAACAGTTACCTTATGTAGTAGGTACTACATGGGAGTAGGGCTGCTCCCATGTTGTGAGCATAGATATCTAAAATTGTTAGATCCTCTTATTCGATAGACCCTTTTAGCATGATATAGTGTCCTTCTGTATCTCTAACTATAATCTTTAGCTTAAAATCTAATTTATCTGATATGAGAATTGCTACCCCAGATTTCTTTTGAGGTATGTTGGCATGAAAGTCGGTTCTCCATCCCTTCACTTTCAGTCTGGATGTATCTTTAGGTTCAAAATGAGTCTCTTGTAGAGAACATATATATGGGTCCTGTCTTTTTATCCAATCTGCAATGCTGTATTTAGGCTGTTCACGTTGAAAGTGATTATTGAAAGATCTCTCTTATTGTCATCATGTTGCCTGTGAAGTCCTTGTTTCTATAGATTGTCTCTGAATAATTTGCTATTCTGTATCACTCTTGGGGTCTTTCTCCTTTTATAGAAACCTCCCCCCTCCCTTAATATTTCTTTCAGGGCCAGCTTGGTGGTCACATATTCTTTCAGCTTCTGCTGAACTTGGAAGCTCCATGTCTTTCCCTCCATTTTGAATGACAGCCTTGCTGGATAATGTATCCTTGGCTGCATGTTCTTCTCATTTAGTACCTTGATATTGTCTTGCCAGCACTTTCTGGCTTGTCAGATCTCTTTGGACAGGTCTTATATTATTCTGATGTTCCTCCCTTTGTAGATAAGAAATCTCTTCCCCCTTGCTACTTTCAAGACAGTTTCCTTGCATCTAAGATTTGCAAATTGTACTAATGTATTTCGTGGCATTGGTCTGTTCTCATTGATCTTAGGAGGGGTCCCCTCTGCCTCTTGGAAACAAATGCTTGTTTCCTTCCCCACATTAGGAAAGTTCTCAACTATAATTTGCTCAAATATATCTTCTAGATCTCTCTCTCTTTCTCTTTCTCTTTCTCTCTCTCCATCCCCTCAGGGATCCCAATAATTCTGATATTGGAACATTTCATTGAGTCACTAATCTCTTTCAGTTTGATTCCTTGGTTTTGTTTTGTTTTGTTTTGTTTTAAGATTTTATTTATTTATTTGACAGACAGAGATCACAAGTAGGCAGAGAGGCAGGCAGAGAGAGGAGTAAGTAGGCCCCTTGCTGAGTAGAGAGCCCGATGTGGGGCTCGATCCCAGAACCCTGGTATTATGACCTGAGCCAAAGGCAGAGGCTTTAACACACTGAGCCACCCAGGCACCCCGGTTCCTTGGGTTTTAATTTGTTTTTCCCATGTTACCTCTGTTTTCTTTTTATCTATCATCTTATCCTCTAGCTTATTAATTCATTCTTCTGCCTCTACCCTGGCAGTCAGAGTATCCAGTTTAGACTGAGGTTTATTCATAGCATTTTTAAGTTTAGCCCTATTAGATCTCATTTCTGCCCTTAGAGATTCTATATCGTTAATATTTTTCTGAAGCCTAGATATTGCCTTGATAATTGTTACTCTGAAGTCTATTTCTAACATCTTGGTTATATCCGTATCCATTAGTTCTGTAGCAGAGGCCACAGTCTCTGGTTCTTTCCTTTGTTGGGGGTTCCTCCTCTTAATCATTCTGTTGAGGGATGGTTCAGGGAATGTACAGAGTCCAAATTACTGACCACAAGCAAGATGCACTTGTTTTATAGGGACCTTACAGTTGTCAGCCCCTTGTTCTTTCAGCCTGTCTTCTGGAGGAGGGGCCTGCCACGCTGTTATTCAGTCAACCTTGTTTGGGCGGAGTTGCCCTGCCTTGTGTGTAAAGGGGTTGGGCTCAGTGAGAACTGGTTTGGGAGGGGGTACTTTTGTTCACTCGTGGCTTTCCACATCCCTTTCAAGAGTCAGAGCAGAAGTGACCATATCCAAACCTCTGTCTCAGGACAAAGAGATCACAGTCTACTCTCCACTAAGCTCTTCAGGCCACACTGTCTCCATTTCTGTCAGTGCTGCTTTTTTTAAAAACCACAACATTCTGGGTTATGTACCTCACAGCAGCACTTCCAGCCCTCACTTCCAGGTTTGGGCACCTCGCTGCCCTTTGTGCTTCTAAAACCGCTAGCTGGCCCTGGTTCCCATGCATGCCCCTGCAGCTTCAGGTTTTAGCCTGGGAGGGTGCCCTAAAGTCCTTTCCCTGCTCCTATGGGTCTGTCAGTCTGTGCCAGGTCCCCAACACAGGACACTTTTACCCTCCTGTGTTATTTCATCTTCCCAGTACCAGGGCTTATGGCAGCTTCCTCCCCCTTCTGTTTATCTTCCAATATCTGCCCATAGAATCATGGCTTCCTGCTTCATACCTCGAGACCAACCACTTGAGATACTATGTTTGTAGAGATCAAGGTGCATCTTCTTACATCTCAGGCTGACTTTGAGGGTGTTCAGAGAGGTCAGGTAGATATCCAGCTCATTTCAGGGGACTGATTGAAGTAGGGTCCCCTACTCTTCTGCCATCTTTTACCTCTCAAATTCCTATTCTTTTTAAATGAATGCAAAGTTTTCCCTTTGTTCCTACACTATTGGTGGGAATGCAGGTTGGTGAAGTCACTCTGGAAAACAGCATGGAGTTTCCTCAGAAAGTTGAAAATGGAGCTACCCTACAACCCAGCAGTCGCACTACTGGGTATTTACCCTAAAGATGTAATGATCCAAAGGGGCACATGCACCTGAATGTTTATTGCAGCAATGTCCACAATAGCCAAACTATGGATACAGCCAAGATGTCCATTGACAGATGAATGGATAAAGAAGATGTGGTGTATATATATATATACAATGGAATACTATGCAGCCATCAAAAGAAATGAAATTTCTTGCCATTTGTGATGGTGTGCATGGAACTAGAGGGTATTATACTGAGCAAAATAAGTCAATCAGAGAAAGACAATTATCATATGATCTCCCTGATATTAAGAATTTGAGAGGCAGAGTTGGGGGATTGAGGAGTAGGGAAGGAAAAAAATGAAACAAGATGGGTTTAGGAAGGAGACAAGCCATAAGAGACTTTTAATCTCACAAAACAAACTGAGGGTTGTGGGGGAAGGAGGTAAGGAGAGGGTGGTTGGGTTATGGACACTGGGGAGGGTATGTACTATGGTGAGTGCTGTGAAGTGTATAAGCCTGGTGATTCACAGACCTGTACCCCTGAGACTAATATTACATTATATGTTAATTAAAAAAAAATTTCCCTTTGTTTAGATGTCCATAGAACTTTTTGTCAGTTTCTGTCACTCGACATTTAGAGTGTTTCCATTTGTTTTGTTTTGTTTTAAATGTTAGCTTGATCAGTTTTTTTTAAACAGGTATTTACACACCTCTTTAAATACATTTTAAAGTTAAGCTTACAAAAGTGAAATGGCTGAGTCAATTTGTCCACATTAAAATTTTGGTTATAGATTTATATGTAGCAGTCTTATGAAGAAGTTGTATCAATTCTCATTTTATTCATTTACAGCTGATAATCAGTTTATTATAAAGGTTGATTTAAGCATTTGCACTGGAGATTTCAATCTCAAGTCCTAGGTCAGTACTGATGGAAATAATCTGTTTAATAATCTCGGAAGGACTGTGAAAATCAGTGAGTTGTTTGTGGATCCTCTTTTGAGAATGATCCCAAGTCTTAAAACCTTCACTGCAAGTTTTTCTCAGTGATGCTGAGTCTTGGTAGGCATCTGAACTGTCCTTTCACTTTGAGTTTCTTTTCCTTTGTGCCTCTGATCAAGTAAACATATACCTTCTCCACAGATTTTGTGTTGCATTTGTTTAGAGTAATTCTTATTCAGTGAATCATAGCCTCTGGTACCACCGGTGTCTTCCCATGGTCTATCAAAGGAATGGCTATGGCACAGCTTCCTGACCAACTTATTCCTCACCAAGAGCAGACAGCCATGAGTTAGGACTGGGAGCAAGGTATCCAGAGCTCCCCTGTGGCTAAGACTACGTCTTCCTCAAAGAGTTAAATTCTCATTTTAAAGTTTGAGCATACATAGTGGTATGCTGATAAATGCTTAACAACTGTTTCTCTGGCTTAAAAACAAACTAACAGAAGAAACTGTCTTTCTTGATAGTGATTGACAAACTCCATGGTAAAAGTCCTCCAGCCAGTGTCAATATCAAGCATGATGTTAGTGATGTCAGAGTTATGCAAAAATGAACAAAATCAGCTCTCACAGGTTGGGAAAGCTCTCTCTAGTATGCCACTGATTGTATTTCCTCACAGTCCCTTAACTGTGGGTGCTATCGAACATTTAAACATTTCCATATTCTATCATATTTTATAGATTAGGAGAGTCATATCTTTTTATTTTTATTATTTGCATTTATTTAATAATAAATGAATAGTTTTTATAATAGTTGTTTTCCTGGAACCTCTGTGTTCATGTTCTATGCTTCATTTCCATAGGATTGTTCATCTCTCTATAACTGATTTGAACCTCTTTCTATAGAAAGAAAAGCATTCTTTTTTTTTAAATTGTCAATATTTGTTTTTTTGTCATTTATCTTTTGACTTTTATTATGATTTTGTATTTGTGTGCTTCAGAGTTTTTAATTTTTATGAAATCAAATGTATTATGTTTTATTTTAGGATTCAGATTTGTAATAATTAGAAATGAATTAGAAAACATGGATAAGTTAATATATGTCTTTGGATGTCAAATTTCTTACCTGTAGGAGTTGATGGTTATATTTCTTTGTAGCTCAAATAGTATATAATCCTTTAAAACATTTTTGCTTTGGTTTGTTTAACCTGGGTTATTTCTCTGAGAATCAAGTCTTAAAAAACTTCACTCAGCAAAATAATCCACTATTCACTAGCAATTTACTTGAGGACAAGCCTTCAGTTGTATTCTGTTCCTACTTCTTGCCAAATGTGTGGAAAATTTCCCAACCAAATGACTAGGTTCTTTCTTAAAATGAGAGCAGTCCCCATGTTGTGGTTCTAATGGGTGAGAGGTCTGTTTTAGTGGGAGATGAGTTCTTCCTCTTGGATATATTTCCTCATGTCCAGCAAGAATTTCTACTTATGAAATCTCACCACATAATCCTTCTGTGGTGTATTCTGTAACTTTTCCACTGTAACTTTCCTACATTTTTTTCATAGAACAAAAGACAAGAAGATATAAACATAAGCAACTTTCAAATTGTGATTTCTTATCAGTTGTAGATGAGTCTTTTAAGTAATATAGATTTAAGACCAGTGTCTTCTCTTTATCTTCAAATTCATGCTCCATTTTTCTATCAGAATATCAGGATCAGAGGACCTTAGATGAAAGATACCAGACTAGATTACAACACATAAATAAGATACAGCTCTGTGTGTGTGTGTGTGTGTGTGTGTGTGTGTGTGTGTGTGTAATTTAGCTGCATTGTGTTTTCAGCCCAGAAACTGGTTGTATTTTAAAATACTTCTCATAATTTGAGGATTAAAATATATTTAGTATTTAAAAATATGGTCATTAGGATCCCAGACAAGTTCATAAATTTCTATTTAACAGATTAAGTATCTAAAGAAAAAAATATTAAAAGGAATGGTAGGGAACAGAATGTGGATCCTGGGAAATGAAGGAGCAGTGGTTGGAAGAGATTTTCCCTCTGCTCTCTTCTTTTGCTATTCTGATTGTTGCTGCCCAAGGTTATCGAGGGCTGCAATTAGAGAAAATGTATGAAGAGTTGTATTAACAGTGAGAAGAAATGGAAAAATATAAGTCTCATCCTTTACATATTCATTTTACCTCAAAGCTCTGAGTTGGTAACAGGCAGATGTAGTATTCCAAAATAGTTAATGTATTTCTTTTTTTTTTCTTTTTCCCGTTCTTTCTTCCTCATGTCTCTTCTCTATTTCTCTGCTCATGTCTTAGCTCATCAGATCCACATTTTGATGAACTGGCATTATAGCGAGGTAGGAAAGAAGAATCAGACTAGTGTAAATGTGATGGGTGTAGGGTCAGAAACTGCATCTGACAGGGAGGGGACCTGTAGTAAATAGAAGAAAGCTGAGAGATAAATGGAGATTCTGCAAAACAGAAGGGAGACAAAAGAAAAGGCTCTTTTTCTGTAGTACATGAAAGCAAGGCTTTTTTTTTTTTTTTAAACCTTGTATTTTTACAATAGTTTAAGATTTATAGTAAAACTGAAAGGAAGGTACAGAGGTTTTCCATATGCCTCCTGCCCCTGCATGTGAATATTTTTCCTAATTATCAACAATTCTTGTTAGAGAGGTACATTTATAACGAATGACGAACCAACAATGACCCATCATAATCACTTGAAGTGCAGATTTACCTTAGGGTTCTGTCCTGGGATTTTACATTCTATAGGTCCAGATGAATGTATAATGACATGTATCTGTCATTGTAGTATCATACAGAGTATTTTCACTGCCCTGAAAATCCTGTATGCTTCACCTATTCATCCTTCCCACTCCAATCTCTCTAAGCCACTGATCTTGTTACTGTTCACATAGTTTTGCTTTTCTAAGAATGCCATATAGTTGGAATCATACAGTAGGTAGCCTTTTTAGGTTGGCTTTTTCACTTAGTTATGTACATCTAAGTTTCCTCCATGTCTTCGCATGGCTTTATAGTTCATTTCCTTTTAGTGCTAAATAAAATTTCACTTTCTAATGTACCACAGTTTATTTATCCATTGCCTATTGAAAGACATCTTTGTTGCTTCCAAGTTTTGGCAGTTATGAATAAAGATGCTGCAACTGTTGGCATGCAGGAATTTTTTGTGGACATGTTTCCAACTCCTTTGGGTAAATTCCAAGGAGTATAGTGCTGGATTATTTGGGAAGAACATGTTTAGTTTTATAAGAAACCATCAAACCTTCTAAGTGTCTGTACCATTTTGTATTCCCAGCAACAATGAATGAGAATTGTTCCACATCCTGTCAGCTTTTGGTGTTGTCAGTTTTCTGGATTTTGGCCATTCTAATAGCTCTGTAGCCAAAGACTTCAACATGTTCTAAAAATATGACTAACACTTCTAAATAACATAGATTAAGCAATAACAGTATTGATTATTTATTTATTTATTTATTTTAGAGAGAGAACACTTGTGCATGCACATGCAATGGAAGGGAATGGAGGGGCAGAGGAAGAAGGAGAGAAAATCTCAAGCAGATTCCTCACTGAGCAAGGAGCTGACAACAGGGCTGGATCTCACGACCCTGATATCATGACCTGAGCTGAAACAAAAGTCAGACATCTGAGGCACCTGGGTGACTCAGTGGGTTAAAGCCTGTGCCTTCAGCTCAGGTCAGGGTCTCAGGATCCTGGGACTAAGCCCCGCATTGGCTCTCTGCTCAGCAGGGAGCCTGCTTCCTCCTCTCTCTCTGCTTGCCTCTCTGACTGCTTGTGATTTCTCTGTCTCTGTCAAGTAAACAAATAAAATTAAAAAAAAAAAAAATCAGACATCTAACCCACTGAGCTCTCCAGGTTCCCCAGCAGCAGTAATAGCATTGATAAAACAAATGTGTACTTCTAATTTAACCCCCCGCCCTTTTTTTTTTTTTTGTCCTTAGTGGTAATATGTTACTGAATGGAGTAAAATTATAAAACTTAAAATATTAAAAGTTTAAACTGAAATTATATAGCTTCTTATCAAATTCAGGAATCTCCTTTAAAAAACTTCTTATAAGTCAATTATGTAGATATTGTTTGCCTAATTTTATCCGTGAGATACCTTCTCTGTAGGGGTCATTTGCTCAGTAGCAACAAGGGAGCCAGTAAAGCAAGTGTTTGAGCTATGGCCTCTAGATAAATTATTTTGTTCCTACTAACAGGATCTTAGGCAAGACATTGGAGAAACTTCCTATTTTCAGACTCCTTACCCCAAAAATGGACGAAATAGAGTACTTTAAGTATTGAACCAGAAAATGTATATTAAGTGATTAGGATATGCTGATACCTACCTAAATCTTGGTAGATTTTCATGATTATTAACTATATATATTAAAATGACATTTATTGAACTAAAATGTTTCCACTTGAAGTCCAACTAATTCCTCTTAAGATTATCTAGTTTTGCTAATGAAGGACAGAAAGGAGACCTATGTAGTAGCTCATGATTATATCACTACCTCTTTTATTCCTTTAACAAATATAAATTATAAAGTATTTACCTTCAAGGTTCATTCCCAATCAGCTACATCCTTGATTTATATGCATATATTATCAAAGTAGAAGATGCTTCCGACCTGCTTCCCAGTACTGGAATATCTTGGGGGCCATTGGGTAAGTGTAATGAATACAGAGCACAGTGCAATAGATATGCCCAAAGTTAAACCCATAGTGCAAAATCAAGCCTCTCCCAGTCCTTGCCTCCTTGTTCATTGTCTTCCCATCATTATAACAACTTCCTCTTAAAAAAAAAAAAAAAAGAGGGGGAACTTAGTAGTTCTATGTAATCTAAGAAAAATTATGAAGAATAAAATATTCATGCTTTTCAAGATAAGGCAATCTTATTTTCTTGATTTTTAGTTTCCTTATGTTGCTCATAGTTTTTCATATCATTATCTGCAATATTAGTTCATACCAGTTGATCAGACAGCACTTAAAATATCACCACTGGCTCAGCACTGCACCGTTAGTTTGTTAGTTAGTTAGTTCATTCCAGTTGATCAGACAGCATTTAAAATATCACCACTGGCTCAGCACTGCACTGTTAGTACCGGGGCAATGCTGGGAGGTAGAGATAGCTTTACAAACAGAAATAAACATCAATACATAAAATATATGGTGATTCAGATAGTTGTCAATCATAAATAGCAAATATGGAGAAGAAGAATAGCTCTAATGCTAACTGTACCAAGTATCTATGGGTGTCTTCACTGTGGTAAGAAGAACCCAGAAGAAAGTGAGGCACTTGCAAGTGCCTTTATTCTCTTCTAGTAGGAGTAACAGCTTCTCTTTGTCACTGACCTAATTTGTGACTACATTTAGCAAGAATATAATCATGTCTCTTCTGAATATCATTATGACCATTTTCTCATTGGCCACATCTTACTAACAGCATCTCTTAGCTTCCCTTAGAAATTCTTCAGGTAAACAGAGGAAATGTATAGAAAAATCATGTAAGTGTATTCATTTGTCATTAGCTTACTAAATTTTACTTTAAAATTACAAATTAGAACCAAAAATGACAGCTTTCAGTTTTTAAAAATGAGTAGATTTCAAACACTGCCTAGTAAAATTTAAGACTGCTAACAGTGAACAACTGGTGTTTTTGGTGATGGTTTGTAAGAATCTAACATTATATATAATTGAAAGCTTTAACATGTTTTTTTTAGGAATTATCAGAGCCACACATTTTTTGGACTTTTTTACTATATGTGTTGTATTTTGTATTATATACATTGTATTTTATACTATGTAGGCTGTTCTTTTTAAAAAATTTTTTAGTTGTCTTTGCTTTGTAGGACAGGTTAGTGTTCACAGAAAAGAATGCAGGGATAGTACAGAGATTTCCCATCTACCCCCTCTTCACACATATTCTCTTATCAATATCCCCTACCAGTGATGCATGTGTTACATCTGATACACCTATACTGACACATTATAGTCACCCCAGATCCATAGTTTACATTACAGTTCACTCTCAGTGTTGTATATTCTATGAGTTTGAACAAAAGTATAATATGTATCTATAGCTATGGTATCATACAGAGTATTTCCGTTCCCTTAAAAATTGCCTATTTATCTGCTTATTTATCCTTTCCACCAATGAGCCCCTGGCAACCACTGATCTTTTAACTATATCTGTAGTTTTGCATTTTTCACAATGTCATATTGTTGGAATCATACAGTAGGTAGACTTTCAGAACTTGTTTCTTTATGTAGGAATATTTAAGTTTTCTCTATTTTTTTCTTAGCTGATAGCTCATTTCTTAGTGCTGAATACTATTTCATTGCCTGAATGTACCACAGTTTATTAATCCACTCATCTACTAAAGAATATCTTGGTTCTTCCAAGTCTGGGCAATCATGAATAAAGATGCTTAAAACATTCGTTTTTAGGTTTTTGTGTAAACATTGGTTTTCAGCTGCTTTGGGTAAATAGGAATGTGATTGTTGGGTTATATGGTAAGAGTATGTTTTGTTTTGTGAGAAACCTGCCAAAGGTCTTCCAAAATGTACCATTTTGCTTTCCACCAACAATGAATGAATTTGTATTGTTCTACATCCTTGCCGGCATTTGTTATTGTCAGTGTTCTAGATTTGGGCTGTTTTGATAGATGTATAGTGGTAAGGATGTATTTTTAATTATTTATTTTTATTGTGGTAGAATGTACACAATATTACACTTACTATTTAACTATTTTAAGTGTACAGTGCATTCACATTCTTGTCTATCCATCACTACTATCCATCTCCAGAACTTCTCCATCATTCCAAACTGAAACTATGTATTCACCAAACAATAATTCTCTAACTAACCCCTGGCAGTGAGTCTTGAAGATATTATGCTAAGTGAAATAACAGATGCAAAAGACAAATACTGTGTGATTCCATTTGTATGAGATAACTGAAAGAGTTAAATTTACATAGGCTGCTCTTATCCCCTTTTCATTGTAATGGAATTTACGGGCTAAACTTGTATCATTACTTTTTTAAAGGAGACACCTTCATTCTATCCTTTGAATTGCTTCTTCTAGAAGTTGCTGTGCTTTGTGATGATGATGGCCCAAGCCTTTCTTTGGTTGCCTTAAAGATAGGCATAAAGAATCCATTCATTTTAAGTGCTTTACTGTTTTATCCCCGCTGTGGAAAAACTAATGGGATGTTCTAATAAACAACTGTAAAAGTATAAACATCACAAATAACAAGGTCCAAATAATTAGACAGTGCTTCCACGTAAAAATCCTCAATTAATTAAGAGCAAGTCTGTATATAATTTCCTATTTTCTTCTTTAATTGAGGGTTTTGAATTTGAGTTCTGGGGCTGCCATAAAAGTGTTCCCTCAGATCTCTGACATCAAAGAGCGTAACTGACTGAAGCCCAGGCTGTTGGGCTTCATCCGTCTCTATCTTTGATCTGAGACACTCTCCTCATGATAATGACTAAACATACCATGGACACAGTAAGCCAGCTCATTTCTGGGAGGTACAGGACTCTTCTAATGGACAGTGTTGCCTTGAAGACTCCCCAGTAGCCTTACAGAACGTGCTATACCTGTATTATAGTCTAAGACTCCCCCCACAAATTTCTTTCCTTCCCTCTCTTTGTCCAGGATCAGTGCTACTTGCAGTGGGGATAGCTGTCCCAGCACCACCCCACCCCTTGCCCTTTTAATTCACTCCTGCAGGTATCTTCCCTAATAAATCTTTTTTGAGTGTTTTCTTTTTTTTTTTCCATGTTGAAATCTGCTTCTCAGAAGACCTGAACTTACATAAGCCCTCATGAGAATTTATCTCATTCCCTCACACACACAATGCTCATTTAGATAAAACAAATGTGTGGAAAGAGTAAAAATGAAAAAAAAAAGTTAATAAGATATTTCTGTGGAAATGAATAATATTTAACCTGAAATATTCTAGGAAATAGAGATACTGGTTATAAATTCATATTAATATTCTAGCAAATGCCTGTGTTGGAGATCATGTATATATTGGCAAGTTGTATTTTGAAAAGGTTTATTAACAGGTATTTGATAATTTCATAGCAATCTTTATAAAACATGAAGGCACATTAAACAACTTGTCCTTGTCTTTGGGAAATGTGCACAATGTTCGTAAATTGAAAAGGAAAACATTAAAAGTGTCCCTAAAAATTGCAGCTTCCGCCATTCTATCTTTGTTCTGTCACTTCTGCTACCTTAACTAATCCACACTATTTTTCCAAATAAACTTTGGTTTCTTATCTGAGCCATGAACTGTGTGGAAACTGGAAGAGAAGCAAAAATTGACAAACCAGAGTAAAGTGATATCTTATCAGGAAGGTTTAAAACCACTCTACCTTCTGTTTCAATTACCAGTGACAAGCTAGGCATAAAACATGTCATAGGAAATGTCACTTGCTGGATTAATTTGTCTCACCTCTGTTGAAAAACAACAGTCCATATCGGGATTCTGATATTTGTTGCTTAGACAAAATGCAAATCACGTTGTCCTAGTCCAAGCATATTCATAATCCCCAAATAAAAATGTTAATGGGCAAGAAGTTACGGCAATTTTCATGAAGTTAAAAAAAAAAAAAGGAGCAATTTTTGTAATGATCCAGTCACTTATTATTGTGTTAAATAAAGCACAGTATTATTCTAGAGTAGAATTAAATTTGGGCTTCTAAAAAAGTATTGGAATTGCCCTCAGGTTATGGAAAATATGGCAGTGATAGCTTAGAAAGTAGTTTCAAGCAAAAGAACTATAATGAAGAAATGAAAAAGTCTAGAATTTGAGACATGTATCTGGAGAATCAAATAAATTTGGTTGGACTGGAGTGAAACTTCATAAAGAGTGTTTCTTGGAAATAATATTGAAAAAAATACAGCTAAGTATGGCTCAAGGGAGATATTGAATGTCACAATAAAGAGTGTATTTCCTATTGCTTAGACCAGTGTTTCCCAATCAGAAGGAGATAGAGACCGATGATGTCCAAAAACAGGGCAGTCTCATGTTTCTGAGAAGTCAAGAGGAAAAAAGACAGACATTGCACTCCCTGAATAAGAGTGCCATTTATTATTTAACCATACCAACAATTGTTGTAAGTAATTTGCTTTCTTTCAATGCATTTATTATCATATTAACTATATGAGTTAAATACTGTCATACATATTTTGCTTGTGAAGAACAACAGCTAAGTGGGATTAAGTAACATTTTTACTCACTTGTTAAGTAGCAGGGTTTGGATCCAAAGACAGATCTGTTGGACCATGAAGACCATTTCTTAACCACTGCAGTGTTCCACAGAATTTGTGACTTTTCACATAATCTAAGTCAATTAAGGAGTTAAGAAGTAGATAAATAGTAAAAAAAATAAAGCAACTAGAAAAGAACCTCTTTTGAGAGGCTTTGGGGTTAATAAGGAAAAGCATGAAAGATTGAGAGAGTTTAATTTCGTTGTTGTTTGCAGACTGGTGTATGTCTCTTAAGTCTGTCCAGCCTTGATATTTTTGCACATTTTGTCCATTTGGGTGTAATCCCTAACCCCTTGCCAATGTGCCTTCTTCACTCTTCTGTTTTTCTTTCTTTTTTTGTCAGTGCTAAGACTGTTCATTTCAAAAAGCACTGAAACTTAATACGAGTCATTACCTTCCCCTTGACTCTTTTTACGTTATTTTAGTTAACACTTAATAACAGCTTTGTACCTTAAGCAGGCCATGCTTATCTTTTACCAGAAATGGAGGAATGGGGTTTTATACTTTGATTATTCTACAATTTCAGGTAATGCAATTTGGGGCAAGATGCATTGTTTTTCTTCCTTTGAAATGGTATCTCAGTGAAATAGGAATGGGTTTGTTTTTTTTTTTTTGGTACACGTTGCTATTGACTAAAAGCCCAAGATCTAATGTAAAATGCAGATTTTCAAAACTAAGAAGCAATAAAACTGAAAGAAAACATCTTCTGAAGCAGAAGGAGGCAGTACTTGAGGAACGCACTGGGGCTAAAAAACATGGGCACTAAAATCGGTAATCTGTCATGGTTTCCTATTAGCAGTAAGTACTTACCTCAAGCCAGATATTACAGGCATAAAGTAGGTAAATTGGCATCATTGCATTGATGTAGTTGGGGGCTGCCTAGCTCATCTAGTTCTCCTAAAGCCCAGCAAAGAGAACCTCCCAACAACCAGAAAAGGGAGATTCCTCTTCAAAAAGGACTGAGGCGTTAACTGCTTTCATCTCTGCCCCTGTTCTCCGCCAAAGAATCTGGAACATAAAACAATGAAGCAAGTTTTGGAAAATGATTGGATTTTTTCAATAGAAAAGAGATGCAATAATTAAGGAAATATGATTTTTAAAAATAGATACTGTTTAACACATGAAAATTGTTTTTACTGAATAGTCCAGTGTCATTGCTCCTGATAGGAGATTCTTTTCCAAGTGATGATGGAGACACCTCACAGTTGTCAGTGTCTTTGCCACCTTCACTATGTGATAAGAGAGAGCTGCCTGCCGTCTGTGACTTTACCACCTTTAATACTTGGCTTCCAAGGTTGTCATGCTCCTCAGCATGAAGCTGCAAAAAGGAAAAGCGTGGGTAAAGATGTATGAAAGATTTTTGTGGGTATGGTCTAGAAGAGGTGTTTTTTTACTCTTCCAGTCTTTTGGCTAACTGCCACACATAATTGCAAAGGCTGCTTAAATGTAGCCAAAATAAAGGGAAGGGATTTGGCCTCAAAGGGGAGAAAAAAACCAAAAACCAAAAAACAACAACAACAACAACAAAAAACCCCACAAGACAATATTTTAAGGCTGTCAGCAATATTTTCTAATCTTTTTTTTTTTTTTAGCAAAAACTGTTTTTTAAATTAATAAAAAAACATTAATGAACATTTTCCTTCTGGAAAAGGAAAACCAAATCACAAACTGTTATGGAGTAATTCAAGGCACACTGTTCTGCACAATAGCTTGAAATTTTATCTTTATTGTAGATTATTTGTGTTTCTTTGATTTATTAGGATTTTGACTGGAGGTGGGCAAGAGCAGGAGAGTAGAAAATAATATTTCTCTCCATCATCACAGCAATCTAGAGAAGATGAAGGCAGAAGTCGGGTTCGAAACATCACCATTGAGGGAGATAAACTGGTCCTTGCCATCTGACAGCAGGAGAATGGACAATAAGGCAAGAGAGAGCCAGAAAGACTCACCCTGTAAAGTCTTATCCTTTGTGGTATCCAGGAGAATTTATGGCCCCTGTCTGGTGCTAACATTTTCTTTTCTGAGCTGTAATTTCTTCCTGCTATCTCCAAGCTTTCACTGAAGTTTGGTTAGAGTTACAGCTTGGACTAAGCGGAGTTTTGTAGAATTAAGGGAGAAATCTGCTCCTGTGTTTGGAGTGAAGAATTATGGGCAGACTGATGACAAGCTAAAGGAGCAAGTAACTAGGTGATTTTAGGGCCTAGAGAACAAAGCAGAGCCCTTTTGCTGGTGGCTAGACACTAGAACCCAAGAAGAAACCCAGCTTTCTCTAGCCGCACAGCACAGACTTCCTTAAAAATATCTTCTTTGTTTATGAAAACAGGCTTATTCTTTGGTGGTGGAATAACTAGGGTATATGAGAGTTAATATGTCATAGAATGTAAAATGTGATTGCAGCACTGTAATCAGAATTAATTTTTCCTGCAGGAACAGACAACACACTTCACAGCTCTGATTCTATTGATTCAAAGTAACAATGCCTAATTCATACTTTTTTTCCCTGGTAATATAAGATACATGAGTCTTCTCTGGAAACTCTGAAGTACTATACAAGTATGAGGGATAAGCATTTATGCTGAAAATCACAAATATTCCTACATATTAATATTTTTGTCTAATAAAAAGGTCAGTTTTCTTTTTTATATTTTTCTCTGCATTCACTTAGATGGTTTCTCTATTTCTGCATCATGGAAATCAATAATAACATTTCCATATTGAATGAAAGGACACATGGCCTGGAAATATTTTCTTTTTTTATCAATTGGCTTAAATAAGAAAGAGTTTGCTTATCGCTGCTATAGGGGAAAGAGTTCATCTCCACTAAATCGCCAGGCTAAATAGTGGAGATGTTAATCAGAATTGTACCCAGGCCGTTTTAAAGGTTAAAGTTTGCTCAAAGCCATGAAAATAATTTAAATTAAAAAAATGGAACTTGCTCTTGCCATGTTGCTCTGTATACTTTGAAGACGAAAGCACAAAAATGTTCATTTAAAAACATTATTGAATTATCAAAATGCAATGCAAAAATATGATATTTAAGTAGAAAAGGTCAGATTAAAAAACACAAGAGTCTCAAAAACTTGAAATGTCAAGATTCTGGGGAAAACTACAAAATAATTTTTAAGCTTACTATTTGATTCAGTGAAGTTATTTCTTGTGAAGTGAAAGGGAAATGCAGTGTAGCACAGTGATATGGCCCTTCATAAAAGGTATGAGTGATAATTTCTCTCTAGGGAGTAATATTTGCAGGCCTGGGAGTTGGAAGCCATGTTTAAAGGTATTACTTTTAATAATAAATGTTACTGCTATGGTAATAGTGGATTTTCTCCCTAGTAATCTGGCATCTGTGGAATTTTAAATGCTAGGAGAACTATGAAAGTGTATGTAAATATACCTGTAACTTCTTAATATCTTTCTTTCTTCTTTTGAATCTTAAGTGAATTGTAGAAGGAATCATAAGTTCAGCAACATAAAAAATGGAACAGAATAAGAGAAGTCCAAAAAAATAACTTTGCAAATATCAAACATTTATCTCAGTTGTAGATAACTTTATTGGCAAATTAAGCCATTGATTCTTGCTGGTACTAATGGATAGACTTGATTTCTAAAACTTTATATTCTTCAGAAATTGTGAGGTTCTCTGTTCAGCTTTTGAATGATGCCTTGGCCCTTTTGCAACTTATAGTCTGCTTCTATGTAGATTATAGGGTACCCAGGATTCAATATTTTGATTTAATTCGGGATTCGGGACAGCATCAAAATTCAATGAAAAAGGAGACAGCAAATGAGAACAAAATTGTGACAAGAGGTTTTTTGGCTCTTTTATTGGAAGGGGGTCCTTTCCCCCCTAAGATTTCCAGGAAGGGATAAAATTATTTGTGGGAAAGGAACATAGTTTGCACCAGGAGAGGGCTTTATTCCTTCTTACTTCCCTGGTATGATTTATAGAACACCAGACCAACCAAAAATACTGCCAGAAACTTTACAAAACTCCTTTCTTTATGTTAAAACAAGGAAAAGCTTTAATATGCATTTGTCAAAAATTGGTATCTCAGGTTTAGTGCATAATCTGTATCATTTCCCAAAGAGTGACACAGATACTGTAGAGAAGCTGAAGAAACACTTGATGGCCTACAGGAAAATTGAGGAGAGAAAAATTAAATAGAAAGAAAATTCTACCTAAAGGAAATAAAGTTGTTTTTGGTTTAGGTTTGGTTTGGTTTGGTTTTTTTTTGTTTTGTTTTGTTTTGTTTTGTTTTCTGCTTCACAGTTTCTTCTAGAGCCATCAATAGCCAAAGTTGCCTTAAACTAACAACTGATGTTTCTGGGCTTAGGAAATTTACTTTCTTTCCCTTTTACTTTAAGGAATACTAAGCAAATAAAAATCCAAAAATATTTGTTCAAGTGGAAGAATGATAGTACTGCAGACAGAGTTTGAATATGAAATGCAATCGTCTTCTCCCCTCTTGAGAATATCACCATGTTTAAAATAGTGTGACTCTGGTGTTGTAGGGAGAGAAGTCTCATATTGGGCAACCTTTGGTTTAGAAATAGGGATTCAGTATGCTGGATTTTCCCTTCCTTCCAAGAAAGTAAAAAAAAAAATGTTTTCCTTTGCAGGAGTGTTTTGTCACCACTTGAAATTGTCCCTTCCCATCTTGTTCACCAGCACCACCATTCTCATTCTCCTGATAAATGCTCTTCTTGATTTTTAAAATCCTTATATTTCACTCCCTTCCTTTCAAAAGCTTTCCTTGGCTTTCCCTTCTGCAGCCTGGTTAGCAGGTCCTTCCTGAGTCTTCTCAGGTTTCCCAGTGGACTGTGAACTACATAAGGGTAACTATTCTGTTTTTAAATTATGTATACTCAACACCAGAAATTGTGGCCAACATGCTAAATGTAGGAGCAAGATCGGATATATAAATAAAGGAATCAATGAATATGCTTTTGACTTTTTCCCCCCTCACAGATTCCTTTTATTCTTCAAGACCTAGTTTTAATTTCCTTCATAGGCAATTTCCTCCTATGGCACTTTACACAGCTCTACCTTTACTTGTTCTATCCCATAACGGTGTGAATTGACTGAATTCCCACTGAATTAGACTTCCTCGTGCCGCACACCCAGTCCCAGGTGTCTAGTAGTAGCACATAGTTGGCGTTCCACATGTGCTTAAAAGAATGAGCATGGGTAGCACAAATGAAAATCGTGCACCCAAAAGTTCTTTTTCAACTGATGCCTTATATACAATTTACTTAGAAATAAGAATTCACAACTAATGAGCTTAGGAGAATGTTGTAGATGAGAAGAAGCTTTGCTTGGGGTGTGTTAAAATCTGGTGTGATGGTGCTTACCTAATTCTGTTTGTAATGCTCTAAATTTTGTGTTGTATCTTTTGAAATTATGGAATTAGGTGTACACCAAATTGGAATCATTACACATTTCTGGTGGGGAAAAAAAAGTGCATCATCCTATGGTGATCCCTATAAGTCAAAGTCCAGTCAGGAAAACAGAAACCATAAGAAATGGTTCAAACAGAGGGAATATAAAACCCAGAATTAACCTCCATGGGAGAGTTGAGGGGCCAACAAGAGGTGTTGAGACAGCCTAGGAATTAGCAACAGAAGGAAGCCTCTATCATACTTAAACTGTGGGGAAGAAGGCAGGAGAGGTAGGTACTGAGTCCAGGAGCCAAGGTGGATCTGCCCAGCCTAAACTTCAACTACAGGGTAAAGAGGGCCATTAGGGGACACACAGAGAGAGGGGTTTCAACACTCTGACTTCCCTTCCTGTCCACCTCTTTCCTTCCTGCCAATGCCACCATTTGATCAGGTGACACAGAGCCTGATATAGACCAAAACCCTGTATCAATGGGCACAGCCAAGGAGAGTGAGGAGTGGGTCCAAGCGAAAACAGGCCAGATTCAAGTGCATCCTCCTTATTTCTAGTGAAAAATGTAAAGCGTATATTATCAGTATTAAATCTCTCCTTTGGTAAGTTTTTTTTTTCTTTTTTTTTTTTTTGGCATAACTTTTTCTATCATTTTACTTTTATTTTTTTTATTCTGTTTTAATATAGATTTTGCTAAACTATACATCACTGGAATTGTATATTTTATTCTTCCAAAATTTTTTTGTAACTAGGACATTTTTATTTTTTTACAATATTTGAATGTATTTATATCATTACTTTTATGTACTTCCTGTATACTCTGCATTTCTGTGCATTTGTTTTCTCTGTTTCTGCCTTCTTTTACATTGAATAATTTTAACATGCTATAGTTTTCCTCAACTACATTGGTAGTTATATATTCTATTCATTTATTGATTTTTATTTTATTTTTAAGAATTCTTTTTTTAGAATTATGTTTTAGTTTGTAAATGTACATTGCAATATTGGTTTCTGGAGTAGAATTCAGTGATTTATCAAGTACATATAACACACAGTGCTCATCACGAATATGATCTTTAATACCCATTCCCCATCTAGCCCATCCCCAACCCCCCTCTCTCCATCTACCATCAGTTTCTTCTCTATCATTTAGAGTCTCTTTATGGTTTGTTTCCCTCTCTTCTTTTTCTCTTTTCCCCCTTCCTTTATGTTCATCTGTTTTAAAAGTTCAGAATGTAAATGTTAATTTACCGTTTAAGCTTTGCCCCTTTTATAATGTTCAAAATCTAAAGTCATTTGTCCTTTAAGCTTCACCCCTGAAATAGAAGGAACTTAATTTCAGTTGCAATCCCTTTTGATTTATATACTAGTTATTACAGATGTGAGTTTTACATTATATTTAATCCTATATGGTATTATTACTTTTGTTTAGTCAATATTTGTTTAGATGTGCCTACATATTCCCCAATGCCTTTCTGCTCTTCATTGCTTTAGAAGTCTCAGACCAAGTTTCATTTTTTCTGAACATTCTATACAGTTTTTTATTCTCTTAATGAAATCTGTTGATGGCATGCCTGGATAGTTAAAAGTCTACATTTAATTCATATTTCTACACTTACTCATAAAAATGTTCTTTTCCTCAGGCACCTTCTCCCTCTCCCGCTCTGCTCACTCCCTACAATCATTTATTAGTGGAGCAGAAACTAAAGTAATGATTACTGTCATATCTTGCAAAATGCATCTCATAAATCATCTTTTTTTTTTCAACTTAGTGCTTTCTATTGATGATTGGTTTGTATTAGGCTTTATTTTCCCCCCATATGGGAGGTAAATAGGACCATTAAGAAAAAAGAATTTAGTAGCCCTTATAATTTCAAATCACCAGGGAGGAAAAAAAAGTGGTCCATCTCTATCATTATTTGAGCCTTAGCTGGTGTGAAATCACAGAATAGAACATTTCACTTAAACACAGGATCTGCTGGGATTTTTACATGACAACCCCCAGGACAGAATTGGAAGTTCCACTTGAGTGAGCAGTTAAATACACTGAATCTTTCTAGGTAATTATAGTTGTTGCTATGACTGTGTCTGAGAATAGGTTATAAGGGATAATTTGGGGATTCTGTGTATTGTCATTTTATATACTCGTAATGTAGTCTACCACTAACTGAATTATGCTTCACAGTTGTGCCTTTTATCTCTCCAGAGAACACATAACAACAAAGTCTGGAGAGGCAAGGCTACAAGATGATTTCAAGTATTAGAGCTCCTCTAATCTGGCAGATTTTACTTGGGAGATGGTGTCCGTCTAATAAAAACAGTAAAAGAAAATGTACCCATTACCCTTTATTCTCCTCCACTCTCCTTTAGTGTTTACAAAATGGAAGGGATAATTTAGTGAAAAGGATACTTTTCATCTTCAGGTAGTTTGGCTGGAGGAGCACAAAAACCATTCGAAGAGATTTTTTAAAAAATCAGATTATACTCTGACATTGGGAGTTTAAAAACAAAGTGTTTATAAGGCAATATATTGGTTCTTAAAAGAGTGATAAAGATAATTTCTCTAAGTATAAATTGATATTTATTCACATACATTTTTAATGATATTGAATTCATATAGATTTAGATACTATAAATACTGTAATATATTTAATTTACTTGTCAAAATGTACTAAGATAAAGAACATATAAGTTATGTATTTTAAATTTCATACTTTTTATATGACAAATATATACTTTATTTATTTATGTATTCATTCTTATTTATTTATTTTTATTGTATTATGCTAGTCACCATATGGTACATCATTAGTTTTTGATGTAGTGTTCCATAATTCATTGTTTGCATGTAACACCCAGTGCTCCATATAATCCATGCCCTCCTTAATACCCATCTAAATATCAATACAAATTTTTATTTTTAATCTATATTTTGTGGTTTATTCAGTTCTTCAATAAATTATATGATCAAAAAGGTACATTTGGAAGAAAAGGATAAATTATGGACTACAAAGATGGCAGCTGTAATCTTCCCTTTTCATGCTCTGACATGTGGCAGAAAGGGTTAGACATCTAATATATTTAAACAAGAAACGAATGTATTTTCATACCAATAATATGACACTTCTATCATCCTTTGACCTTCATTTTCCATCAATGTCAAAGTTAGCTTTAAGGGAATCTGGTAATAAAATGGCTTATAATTTACTGCTCCCTCAATTGTTTATGTGTATTTTTCTCTTTTGTAGTACCTTGATAGAGTTAGTGTGTCAGGGTCCATATCCATGCAGTGATGCTCTTTAAAGATGTGACTGGGGATATCACGTTAGGTAGCAGTAAGAGTCTCACTAACTGTGGGTCATATTTTTAGTTAGGTTGAAAATAGAGATCTGCCATGTGGAAGTACCCTAAATAGCCCTGTCAAGACTCATTTTCCTATGGTTTTTAACTTTAGAGGCCACTTACCACTTAATACCTTCAAGTCATAGCTTCAAGTTCATTGGTATTATAACTGAAAAACTTTAAGTGAGATATCTTGCTATCTGATCTGTTGTATATCCCAACATTTCTTCAAACCCCTAAATAGCTTTATATTTTTCCCAAAATTATGTTTTCATATAGATTTTTAAATATCAATGCAAATATTGAAGCTAGGAAAACATAAAAATGTCAAAAGTACATAATTTAGCTTTCTTTCTCAATTTATGTAACAATAGGAATAATAATTTTTCCTGTCCTTATTAGTTGCAAAGTTGACTGATCATAAAACAGCAATTTTGAACCTTGTATATCCACTATATCAGATAAAGCTAAGTGCCTCACTCATAATTTTTACAGGGTAGATACATTTCTTTAATTCAGCAGGTGTGCACTTTTGATGAAATGTGCAGAAAGCCTTGTATGAATTTTTAAAATGCTACTTTTCACTTAAAAATACTCCTTTTTACTTCTGTAGATTAATTTTTTAGTAATTCTATTTCATTTATATGTAAATGTTTTCTTTAATATTGGTCATTTTACAGTTGTGATAACTATTCATAATCACCCCCATTATCACTGTTCTCTCAAAAAAGTTAACTGAGTTTAGTGGAGCAAGATTTTTCAGAATATTGGGGTTCTGCAAAATTTGTGCCCTCTATATATTACTTCTATCATCATTCATAAATTGTGGTAGGTTCCAAACTAAACTCCCACCTTTCTGAAAATGTTACTGCTTTTGGCACATTCAAAAAAGTATTTCAAATTCATTTAAAGGTTGTCCTTCAGGATACAATGTGATCTATTTGTCTCCCAGGCAAAATCTCCTTGTTTTTTCTACATAATGAATGTTCAGACATATGGTGGTCCTGTTAAGTGACAACTATGTTCAATTTCAGCTTTTATCTGTCATTCACATATATGTTTGTTGGGGCTTTGCGACCATATTTGTAAGTTTGTCAGAAAAATGAGTGCAAATGAAGTTTACATAAGATTATAGGAAAAAGGAATGCACAAGAATATTTTTATCTCAAATTTTGTTGCAGTAAGCTGTCATCAACATATGAGAAGCACATTTTTACATTTTCCTATCCCACTTTGTTTTCCTCCTTTAATATCTTTACCTCCGTCCAGATTTCCTTGTCAAGATGAAAAGAACATTTTGTAATATTTATAATGGGTGGCTTATTTGTCCAGTTTGAGATGACCAACAATCTTGAAGCAATTTCGCAGAGAATAGGTGTTGTGGCATTCCTTTTTCAATCATTTAGAAATGACTTTAAGATCAGGATCACAAAAAGTGTCTCAGAATAGTTGTCCATTTCTTGATAATATTAACCAATTTTCTAGAATATTCTTATGCTCTAAAAAGAAGTTAAACTTTTAAAAATAGCAACATGGGGGCTTAAGTGGGTAGGAGAAGAATAAATGAAAAAAGATGGGATTGGGAGGGAGACAAACCATAAGTGACTCTTAATCTCACAAAACAAACTGAGGGTTGCTGGGGGGGGGGGGTTGGGGAGAAGGGGGTGGGATTATGGACATTGGGGAGGGTATGTGCTTTGGTGAGTGCTGTGAAGTGTGTAAACCTGGTGATTCACAGACCTGTACCCCTGGGGATAAAAATATATGTTTATAAAAAATAAAAAATTAAAAAATTAAAAAAATAGGAATGAATATATTAATTTTGTCTAAGTTATATGGCAGCACAAATAAACTTCTCCCACATCTCAGTGGTTTACAACATCCAAAATTTATTTCTCCCTCAAGTAACATGCCCAGCATGTGTCATCTGTGGTCCTGCTCCCTGACTTCATGTCTTCACTTTGACACTTAGATGGGAGAAGAAGTTCTACCACCAGTCTTGTGGCAGAGGGAAAACATCATGTGAAGCACATGTCAGTTCTTTAAACTTGCACCCAGAAGGGGCACCTATCATTCCCTTTCATTTTTTCTCACTAAAGCAAACCACAGTCGTACCAACTGCTACAGAGAATATTCTTTTCTATATGGTTTTGCAGTTGTGAAATAGTTTTATTTCAGTTATGTGATCAGAAATTTCTTAATAAAGCTTTACCATTTTCAGCAGAAAAACAATAATGTTAGTTCAAACCCAAATGGTCTAGTAGAGAAATTTTAGATTATTTGACAATCAGTCAATAAATATCTGATGAATGAATGAGTGCATAAATATCAAGCCAATTACATTTCTTCAGAATATCATGTCAAAAGGAAAAAATTCTGGGGGTTGTGCTCTGTGCTCCCTGCCTCCCTGTCTCCTTCCTTCCCTCCCTCTTGTTCTCACTCACACTCATGTCCTACTTCTTTTTCTCTTGTTCTCAATCTCACATTCATGTCCTACTTTTTTTTTAAGATTTTATTTTTTTTGTTTTTTTTTTATTTATTTTTTATTTATTTTCAGCATAACAGTATTATTTTTGCACCACACCCAGTGCTCCATGCAATGCGTGCCCTCTCTAATACCCACCACCTGGTACCCCCACCTCCCACCCCCCCCCCCGGCCCCTTCAAAATGCTCAGATTGTTTTTCAGGGTCCATAGTCTCTCATGGTTCACCTCCCCTTCCAATTTCCCCCAACTTCCTTCTCCTTTTATTTATTTATTTGACAGAAAGAGAGAGAGAGCAAGAGAGGAAACCCAAGCAGGGGGAGAGAAAGAGGGAGAAGCAGGCTTCCCACGAGTAAGGAAGCCTGATGTGGGGGCTTGATCCCAGGACCCTTGGATAATACCCTGAGTGGAAGGCAGATGCCTAATGACTGAGCCACGCAGGCACCCCACCCTCATGTCCTATTATGGAAAATTCTAAATAGGCTGGGATTCATAATAAATACAGGAGTGTTAATGAATATACAAAAATCAGTATTCCCAATGAACCAAGAGTATAAATTATATACCTATTCTAACAAAGCCAAAGCCTTTGAGATTTATAATACGTTTCTAAGTTATATTGGTTTCTAGGTATTTAATGTTTTGGTGGCTTCTAGAAGTTAAATGAAATCTCTGATTACTCATATGTTTTTACTACCCTCTCATGCTCAGCAAATGTTCTTCCTGAGTTTACTTTCTGTGATCATAAATAACCAATGCAGTCTTCTTTCTTTATTTGACTACTGAAGGTATTCCATGGCAATCTTGATTTATAAAAATCAGTGTTATATTATAAATGAATGCATACACTAACAATAATTCATTGAAGCTAATTGTGTTGAAACATTTCCAGCATATTTCTTCCTGTTTATCCCAAGCTCTTTTTTTAAGGTTTGTGCTTCTCAGGTTTTAAACCCCTCTCCCTGTCCCCTTTTCTCTCTAGAGCCTCCTTCTCTAATACCTTGCCAAGAATAGATGACTCTCATCTTTTTAATAATTGAGTGTGCCCCAACAGTTTCTTCTAATTATTTTGTTTTCTTCTTTCAAATTGCTGTCATACATTGGGGAGGGTATGTGCTTTGGTGAGTGCTATGAAGTGTGTAAACCTGGGAATTCACAGACCTGTACCCCTAGGGATAAAAATATATTATATGTTTATAAAAAAATAAAAATTAAAAAATTGCTATCATAGAATAATTATGAAATAATTCAGGGTTCTATATTAAAGACTGGAAGATTAATAATCTATCAAAAGTACAGTATATGGATTATGGGGTAGAAAACTTGTACCAGTGTGTGGACTTAAGATTTTATCATGGACAGAAGCCTATAGGGTTAAGGCTCAGCAACAATGCCGGTGATTTGTTACAAAATATTTTATAGTTGAGTGGTACAATTGAAAATGATGAGACAGGGGCGCCTGGGTGGCTCAGTGGGTTAAAGCCTCTGCCTTCAGCTCAGGTCATGATCTCAGGGTCCTGGGATCGAGCCCCACATGGGGCTCTCTGCTCAGCAAGAGCCTGCTTCCTCCTCTCTCTCTCTCTCTCTGCCTGCTTCTCTGCCTACTTGTGACTCTCTGTCAAATAAATAAACAAAATCTTTAAAAAAAAAAAAAGAAAATGATGAGACATTCATGGGTTTTAATCATAGGTAATCATTAATGAGTATTAAATATGTGGTATTCTGAAACATGAGTAATCCCAAATCATTTTGTTACCTAGGAATTTCTTTTTCTTTTCAGAAACTGAAAATACATCAGAATAATGACAATCTCACTTGCCATCTTAAATATCTAAATTCTATTATAAAATAGTATTTTATGACTAGTCCTTTTTATTTAATATTATTTTGTTATATCAAGATGAGGAATTTAGGAATAACTAAACATTGAGCTATTAGTCTACTGCATTAAGGATAAATTGGTCATAAACTTCATTTATTTATATTCACATGATTAGTAGTATACAGAACTTGGGGGCTTAGAAGGCAGCTTTCATTGTCTTTATTGGACACAATAAAATCTATTCATGTTTCAAAGTTTGACCTGTAAGGCTGGGACAACAGTGCCTCACTCACCTATTCCAAGTCCTGGGCATAACACCAAAACAAAACAAAATGAATAAAAACCTTACATAATCAAGATGAAAGGTGTTGATACATTTTGAAAAATTGAATTTAATGCAAAGACACCCATGATTGATAGAATATCAAAAGTTTAAATAAAGACAGGATCAATAGAGTAAGTCATAGGAAGGAGTTTTAAAACTGTATAAGGTGAGTTTTGGGCAGCCTGTAGACTAAATTTTATGAAAACATGTAAGTGTATATATTTACATTTTGTCTTGCAAAATAGTTTGTAGGTCCATTCACATTTACAGGGTACCGCCTCCTCCGGAAAAGCTTAAAAACGACTTATCTTTGTGCTGTTATTTATAGGAGCATCAAATATGAAAGTAAGTCAGGGCAGAAAGTGTCAAAGCAGGAGTACAATTCTTGCTCAGGATCTAAAATTTACCAGCAATGCTACTAAATGTTGGGAAGGAAAGTGTAGATATGAAACATGAGCTCTAAAGCAAGGAAGTAAGGATTTTCATCTTGAACTTACCACTAACTAGCTCTGTGACTTTGGGAAAGTTAGTTAATCTTTCTGTGCCTCCATTTCTTCCATTGTAAAATGAGTACAATTATAGTGTCTATCTCATAAGGTTTCTCTGCGGTTTAAGTAAGGGAATATCTGTAAAGCCATGAAGTGCCTGACATACTATATACATTATTTGAGTGTTTTAGTTGCAGTTGCTGTCATTATTATTTAAGGAAGGAAGTATGCTGTGCAATTTAATGGTTTTCACAAAATTCTATGAAAAATTACTAAGCCCACTTCTTGAAGAACAAAATATTTTAAACCCTTATAATGACTTAGCAACATTACATGCAGTTCAAAAGTAGTGCCAATGATTAACATTGATGTAGAGAACAGTAGTAAACTACATCTTTTTTTATATATTTTAATTTAGATTTCATTAATCAGTCTGGACTTTACCCTAATTATGTCAAATTAGAAGTCTATGTTATTTAAGAAATTCATATATATATATGAACATATATATATATGTGTATATATATACACATTGTACCCATACACCATGAATTTCTTAAATCATATATATATATGAATATATATATTCTAAAGCTGCCCAAAAGCTCACCTTATAGAATACATACACCATGAATATATATTGTGGTAACTAACAAGGACAAAATATATAATTGAGAAAATTCAAGTTCTTTCAGTAGTTCAGACACAAATATATAATTGTCTCCATTGTGAAACCACTGATCTAACAATTGCGGTAAAGTATATACTGAGAACATTTTCTTTTCACAAGGTTATGAGTGGAAAAGTTACCTAACAAGGAATGACTACTTGCTATTACTGAATAATTTTAGTATATTAACCAAAATGTATTAATGCTAACCTTTGCACTGTGAAATCACTGTCTATTCTTTGTGACCTGAAGTTATCCTGTTTTAAATCCATTAAATAAAATTATGTGACACTAAGCTTAATTAAATCAGGCCTACCCAGCAGCAGAAATCAGACATATAAACGGAATATTGATCTTCAAGAGGGCTGTTGCCTTACAACTATAATGGAATTAGCCACAGGTATATTTTGCAAGCAATGGTAGGATAATTATCAGTAATAAACCCAGGGCTTGTAGTTAATTAAATTCGTTACAGAAGAGTGTGTCACTAAAATGTTACCATGCACTTAAAACCTATTTTAAAAGAACAAATCATAATCTCCTTATTTGCCTATGTGTGACAAAATAAGTGGATGAAGACACTGGCAACTAATAAGAGCTTTATTTTAATGGCTGCTATCTTAGATTTCTTTTCCATCTCACTATAGCCATGCTGACTAATGACATCAGTAACTGATTATAAAGCATCAGTGATCTTTGCTGAAGACATTTTTGTTATTTCACATAATTTGTTTCCTAAGCCAATCCTAAAGGGCATATTACTTTTTCTTTTTCCTGATCCTTCATTTTCCAACATAAACATTTCCATTAGCTAAATATCATTTGTCTCAATCATAATTTATTTTTTTAGAATTAATATCTACTTGAAAGTGACAAAGATCTTAGAAAAACACATTAATTGCTTAATTTATTTACTCTGTAGAAAGTGCACATATGGTTGCTTACCTTTTAGTTTCTAAGGCTAAACCACAGTTGCTGCAGTTCATTAATATCTACTGTGCCAGTACTCATCACTTTTTACTAACTTAAAAAAAATTAAACACTGAAAAGCCTCTCTAGTAATACAATAGCTCACTTTTAAAAGCTATTCCCCCATTAGCAATGGACCACATGAATTGACGAGGGTTTCCTTTCATTGTTTCTTCGGTTTAGCTTTGCATTCCCTGACCACTTTCCAAAGTAATACATCTGTGAATTTTTTAATAATTCGCAATGACTTGTTGCTTCACCTTTGTCCCTCAGCAGTTTCCACAGTAGGGATGTCTGTCTCTGATGCTTTCAATTTAGCAATTACGAATATAGTTAAACTACGTATAACGTATTCCTAAAATATGCAGTGTCCATGATTGCTGTGTATAATTGTGCTTATTATGTATTGGACAGTTCGTTCTGGAATTAATCAATTAATTAATTCCAGAAGAGGCCCCTGGATAGTTTTTGTTTTGAATGGTAGTGAGATTTCATGCACAGCAACCTCCAGTCACTTATTTTTTAATTTTTTTTTTTAGTTTTTATCTCTATAATTTGAAATAGTCATTCCTCATTCTTTATGAATTTGTATTTGCAAATTCATCCACTCATATTTTACTGTGTGTATTTAAAGTGTACATCCTGATGATTTGATATCTGTATACACTCTGAAGTAATCACCACACTGAAGATATTTAACATTTCCATCACCTCACATAGTTAACTTCTTGTGTATGACTGTGTGGTGAGATCACTTAGGATTTACCCTCTAAAGATAGTTCAAGTACACTCTACAATATTGTTATGTATAGATCTACAGGACTTATTCTTGCCTAGCTAAAACTTTGTATCTCTTAACTAACATCTCCCCATAGGCTCTGGTAATCACCATTTTTCTCTTTTTAACATTATTTGCAACCTCAAAATCAAGACTTCCAGTTCTTGGTCATTTGTGGACATGCACAGAGTAACAAAGGCTTTGAGTCCTCAAATGCACATTCCCAGCTAAGGTTGAGCAAGGCAACACTCTGCCCTCCTGTTTGAGCTCTCATACTTGAGTGTCATTTTCATGGTCTATTTAGTGCCATGTGTTTTTTTGGTTTTGGCACTTTTGTACTTTTCTCTAGTGATTTTGTTGTTTAAACTGCCCCCAAGTGTAGTGTGCTGAAGTACTGTCTAGTGTTCCTAAGCACAAGAATGTCATGATGTGCCTTAGAGAGAAAATATGTTGTGTTAGATTAGCTTGGCTCAGGCATGAGTTATAGTGCTAGTGAGTTCAGTGGTAATCAACATTGTGGTATATTGAAAAAAAAAAAAAAAGAGAGAGAAAGTTTCGCTAATCTGTATGTGAAGCTGCACTGGGAAGTAACGTCTTTAGTTACACATAACATCAATTGTGCGTGATGAAGGTATGAAAAAGATGGAAAAGTGGCTACATTTGTAGATTCATGAAATGATGACTGAATAGGAAATGTAATATACAACATTGTTGTGAAGCTAAAAGACAAGGAAATTCATGGCTGCATTACCCTGCATCAAGAAATTGTTAAACACTTCTAAGCTAGGTTTTTTTGTTGTTGTTGTTTTTGTGTGTGTGTTTGTTTTTTTTTTTTTTTTTTTTTTGGTAAATACTTTATATAATTAATTATTTTAAAGGACTACACATGAAATAAGGTGTATTTAAACAGGAACATACATAAAATAAGCTTATGTATTAATCACTTGTGAAATGTGAGTGGAAGGTCACAGGAGCGTAACCTGTATTTTCTCCAGAGGCATTGGTTCACTACTTGCTTATTTAGAGCTCAGAGTGACTTTTATAGAACGTAACTATCAGGAACAATGACAATTGAGTGTAATTATAGATTCACAAGAAGTTGCAATGATAATACAAAGAGGGACTTCACCCAGTTTCCCCCCAATCGTTACATTTTATATTTATATAACTAGAATACAATATCAAAATCAAGAGGTTGGCATTGGTACAATGTGTGTTTATAGTTCTGTGTCACTTTTTTTTTTTTAAGATTCTATTCATTTACCTGACAGACAGAGATCACAAGCAGGAAGAGAGGCAGGCAGAGAGAGAGGAGGAATCAGGCTCCCCGCTGAGCAGAGACTCGATCCCAGGACCCCGAGACCACGACCCGAGCCTAAGGCAGCGGCTTAACCCACTGAGCCACCCAGGCGCCCCTCACTTTTTTTTTTTTTTTAAGATTTTATTTATGTATTTGACAGAGATTACAAGTAGGCAGAGAGGCAGGTAGAGAGAGAGGGGGAAAGCAGGCTCCCTGCTGAGCAGAAAGCCCGATGCAGGGCTCGATCCCAGGACCCTGGGATCATGACTTGAGCCGAAGGCAGAGGCTTTAACCCACTGAGCCACCCAGGCGCCCCTCTGTGTCACTTTTTATCACATGTATAGATAAGGATGTTGAAGTCTCTCACTTTAATTGGTTTTTTTTCTAATTCTCATTTAAATTTTATCATTTTTCACTGGGTCTTGTATGTACATGATGAATCACTAAATTCTACACCTGAAACTAATATTATACTGTATGTTAACTGGAATTTCTTCTGCCTCTTTTATAAAATACACATTTAAGACTGTGATAGCTTCTTGGTGGATTAACCTTTTAATAGTTATTTAATAGTCCTCTTTCCATAGTATTTGTCTTTTATATGAAGTTTATTTTACCTGACATTAATGTAGCTACTCTTACTTCTTTTGATTTTTGTTTGCATATTAAGTCTTTTTCATCATTTTCTTTCAACCTATAATCATCATTATATTTCAACTGAGTTCCTAAAGACAGCAAATAGTTTAGCCATGCTTCTTTTTAACCACACTGCCAACTACTGTCTTTTAATTTATATTTTTAGATTTTTTATACATAATGTAACTGTTGCTATAAGGCTTACATTTGCCTTTTTATTATTTATTTATTATTACTATTGCCTTATTTATTATTACCTTTTTAAAATTTCACTGCTTTCTTTTTTTTTTTGCATTAATGCAAGTTACTTCAATATTCTTTTTTAGACCTCCATTTTCATTTATATGTAATGTTTTTGAGTATCTCTTTGTGTACCTTTTATTTTTTTTTATTTTTTTTTTTTAAAGATTTTATTTATTTATTTGACAGAGAGAAATCACAGGTAGATGGAGAGGCAGGCAGAGAGAGAGGGGGGGGGGGGAAGCAGGCTCCCTGCCGAGCAGAGAGCCCGATGCGGGACTCGATCCCAGGACCCTGAGATCATGACCTGAGCCGAAGGCAGCGGCTTAACCCACTGAGCCACCCAGGCGCCCCTCTTTGTGTACCTTTTAAAGTGGTCACTCCAGGAATAACAATATATATATAGAGAGAGAGAATATGTATATTCAATATATATATATAAAACTTATCAAAGCCTGCTGATGTCAGCACTCTAGCAGATGAATTGCAGTGTTGTAACATTACTTTTCTTTACAACTATTTACCCTCCCCCTCTTTTAATATAATTGTCTGAATTATTGTGTCTACATACATTGAAAAATAAGCAAGATGGGATTGCAATTTTTGCTTCAATTTCAAACATAATTTAAAAAACTGTAGAAAGGAAAGCCTTTCATTTTTCCTATTTTTTTCTCTGTTCTGATGTTCATATTTTCTTTCTGTTACCATTTTATTTCTGTTTAGAGAACTTCGTTTAGCCATTATTCCAGGGTATATGTACTTGTGAGAAATTCTCTTAGTTTTCCCGCATCTTAGAAGATCTTGATTTCTTCTTCATTTGTGTTGGATATAGAATTCCACGTTCAGAGTTTGTTTCTTTCATCACTTGAAAAAACATTGTGTCACTTCTTAGGACATGTTCCTTCTGCTGAGAGATCTACCATGTTCTTTCTCCTATAAAAAATGTTATCATTTCTCTCTGGCTATTTTCAAGATTACTTTTTCTTTGTCTTTAATTTTCATAAGTTTGACTGTGTCTTGGTATGACTTTTCTGGGGTGTAATTACTCTATTTGAGGTTTATTTAATCTTCCTAAATTTGATACTTTTTCTATGATTATTTCCACAAATGCTTTTCAACCATTTTCTCTTTTTCCTTATAAAAGGAGGAACTCCAGTGTCATGATTGCCAGACTCTTTGTTATAGTCCCACATGTCCTGGAGACTCTCCTAATTTTTTTTTTCATTTCATTTTCTTGTCATTGTTCACATTGGGTAATATCCATTGTTCAACTTTTAAGTTCACTGATTTTTTTGTGTGTGTCCTTTCCATTCTGCTGTTGAACTCCTTCATTGGTTTTCCTATTGTTTTACACACCTCTAAGTTTCTGTTTGGCTCTTTGTAGTTTTTTTCTTTGCTGAGATGTTTCTTTGCTGAGAATTTCTATTTTTAAATTTTTTTCAAGTGTATTTCATTAATGTAGAAGCATTTTTATGATTCACACCTTAAAATGATTGTCAGGTAAGTCCAACATCTCTGCCATCTTAATGCTGGCATCCGTTGATTATCTTTTCTCATCCAGTTTGAGATCTCCTTTGTTCTAAGTATGATAAGATTTTTTTAATTGGAATTTGGACGTAAGACTCAGGATCTTATTTAAATTTTGTTTCAGCAAGCACTTACAAAAAGTACAGGAGGATATATCTCTCAATCTGTCTACCTGTCTAGCTAGCTAGCTATGGTAAAACACTTCATGTAGTGCTGAAGTATGAACATTTTAATATGTAATCAAATGTTCTTCTATTACCTCTTTTTAAAAGACTGCATGTTATTATAGCAAATAAGTGAACCAAAAATAATTTGTGCAAATACAACTATTTAAGGGTTTGAATATTTATATTTCTGGCTATAAAAGCAGTGTTTTGGTATACATCTTTGGTTCTGATTCTGAGATGGTATAATTCCACTCCACTCCATCTCTCCTATATTCTTTACACAAAATGTAGAGCATCTAGTTAAGTTTTAATTTCAGATAAACAACATTTTTTTTTTAGTAAAAGTGTGCTCCTGACAGTATTTTGGACAAATTTATCATAGCAAAATAGTTGTTGTTTCTTTGAAATTAAAATTTAACTTGACACCATTTATGTTTTTTTTTTTAAATTATAGCAGTGCTGACTATCAAAACCAGAATAGAATATATAAAGCAACTGTCTGAGTGTTCTGAAAAGTAAATGGCAGAAGATAAATTAGGAAAGGAAACCAGGACACAAAGTACAAACAAAAGAGCAGTGCATTTTCTATGTTTTTTCTCCTGTGCATCTTCCATTCCAGACTCAAAAGAAGCCCCTGAAGATTTCCTCACAGAACTCCCTGGTATGATTACTCCAAATTACTATGGGCATCTTAAATTTAAATGACTTCTAAATATGTTATTCTCTGCCTGATAACTGAAGACAGCTACTTAATCGAATTCTCTTTAATATTTCTAAGAATTCTGTTAGAAGCAACAGAAATAGCTTCATTTTCTACATCCTGCTTGAAATGCCTTTCAGCACTTTCAGATGTCTTCCTCATCCCTATTCTCATAGTTGTCACTCTGTCATTCTTTGTGGGTGAGAAAATGTCCCTAATGTTATAGGTACCAATGCTTGTAAAACAAACAAACAAACAAACAAAATATCACAATTTCTTTCTTGGGTGTGATGTCATTATGTGATCCTTCGAGATTGCCCTCCAGAGCCAAGCATTAATTTGTCTCCCTTTCCAAAACAAGGTAACATATACCTTAGGGGTTTTCATAAAAGACCTCCTGATTCTTAAGGAAACACTAACAGAGGACTCTGGATAACTCTCCAAAATGATACTTAAGAAAGTTCAAGGAGGGATAACTGAATCATATACATCCACCCTGTGAGCATATACACCCCTCCCTGCGAGAGGAGTGTTGAAGTCGATAAGGTGGTATGAAATATGTCTTTGGCTGTGCTTATCAGTGGCATTACGTCAGCACTGAAAGTCATTCATATCAACCTCAACTCACTAAGCAGAATTGTTATGAATGATATATTTTACCTTGTTTTCCTCTTTATAGGCCAAAACAGTCTGTGCAATAGCTAATACATTCTACTGTACCTAGATTGAAGCATTAGGCCAAGTAGAAAGGTCAATACAGAAATTTAAGAAAACTATGATGGTTTCTGGGCTTTGTTTATCTGGTTGGCTCTAAGACTCTGAGAAGCATGATTGAGGTCAGTACTGAAGACTGGTATTAACCTGCTTCTTGGAGTCCTCTTGATAGTAGCCTTAATTAAATACTATATAAGGCCAATTAAATTAACCTCTGTAACTTGCATTATTCAGAGTGACCAACAGAGGGATGTATCATGAGAAAATTTGACAGAAGCTGAGATATAATTGAAATGAGGGATGGCTATTGCTGGAAACAATTGTCGGTGAGTCTTTTATGTTTTTATATTTTGTGAGCAGAGATATTTTTTCAGAATATCTCTTTAAGAATGCTTATATACTGAACAAAGTGTACTTTGAAGCCTTTGAAGACAAATACAGTGTATTTATCCAGAACAGAGGACAGGTTTACTTATTTCAGGATGATAAACCAGTATCTCCATCCTGGGAGGTATGCTTGTGGTTATTATAAAAATGTGATTTCCCTATCTCTTAGTTTTCCAGCAACAGCACAAACCCAGTGTGTGTGCAGTATCCATCTGGGCTTTTCATGTAATCTCTATGGGATTTGACAGGAAGGGGGAAGAGATGTGAATATAAAGTTCATGCTGATTATGTGTCATGAGGCAAAATCTTGGACACTTCATCATCCTTGACATTGTGAAGAGTTTAGAATGTATACTGTAATCTCTAAAGCAATCAATGGAAAAAAATAAGCACTATTCATAGATACAGTTATAAACTCTATAGATAAAGTAAAATACTAAAAAATATTTAAATAACAAAAATTAAACCTGGAAGAGGAAACAGAGCAACAAAAAAAAAGAGAACAGATAGGAAACAAGTAATGAATGAAAGGGTAGATCTAAACCCAAACATATTATAATTAAATGTAAATGTTCTACAAACCAGTTAAAAGATGGGGATTATTTAGACAAATAAAGGAGAGCCAACTCTAAGCGAGATATACAAGCCCCACTTTAAATATAATGATATAAATAGGTTATATGGCAAAGGATAGAAGAATATGTACTATACAACCATGGAGCAAAAGAAAGCAGTAGAGGCATATTTATATCAAGCAATTTAGACTTTGTAATAGTAGACTTTCCTGGGCATTGCACAATAATAAAAAGGTTATTCCACTAAGAAGATACAGTAATTTAATTATGTATAAACCTAACAATAGACCTACAAAATATATGAAGTAAAAAACTAGTAAAGTTAAAAGAGAAAAGAGCAAACCACAATTGTAGCAAGGAACTTCAATACTGTGCTAAAAGCAATAGATAGAAAAGTAGACAGACTACCAGTAAGGACAGAGATTTGAGAAATATTATCAACTGATTTAAATTCATCAATATTTATATAAGTATTATATCAAATAGAATACATAGTATTTTGAAATGCATGATATTTGTGAAACAAACCTTAGCAAATTATGCTCCCTGACCATACTAAAATTAAGCTAGACATGAATACCAGGAAAATATATGGAAAGTCCCACAATTAGCTGAAAGATCAATAAGACATATAAATAATACATTGATAAAAGGAAGGTCTTAAGGAAAATTAAAAATAGTTCAAAGAGAACAAAATAAAGATACACATACCAAAATGTGTAAGATGCAGCTAAAAGGATCTTGAGGGAACATTTATAATGTTATATGCTTATATTAGAAAATAAGGTCTCATATCAGTATAATAAGCTCTACCTTCAGACACTAGGATGAGAAGAGAAAAACAAACCCAAAGCAAACAAGAAAAAGAGAAATAATAAATAGATATCAGTGAAATAGAAAATCACAAACAATGGAGAAAATCTATAAACCTCTAAACTGGTTCATTGAAAAGATTAATGAAATTGATAAACTCTAGTCTAAAGTTGAAAAACAACAACAACAGACAAAAGACATTAATAATTACAGGAATGAAAGAAAGGTCTCTGTACAGATCCCACAGATATGAAAAGGGATATTACATAGAGGTGTATGAAGTAGTAGAATGCTATGGACAATTCCATGTGCATAAATTGAACAGTTTCAATGTAATGGACCATAAATTTATTGAAAGCCAGTAACTATCAAAACTCACTCAAGAAGAACCAGGTAACCTGAATAGTGCCATATCTATAAAGAAATTTGTTTCTTAATTAAATACCTTCTGAAAAAGAAAATCTGATGCCCAGATGGCAAATTCTAGCAAAATTTTTTTAAATCAATAGCAATTGCATATAATCACTTTCAGAATATAATGGGAAAGAAATTCTTCCCGAATCCTTTAATGAGGCCAACATACCCTGATACCAAAGTCATCCAAAGTCATTAAAGGAAAGAAAACTACTGACCAATATTCTTTACAAATATAGGAATTAAATTCTTAATAACATATTACAAATTTAATCCAGAAATACATGAAATCAATTGTACCAAATAGGGATTATCTAGAATATTAAGCCAGTTTCCAATTTCAAAAAACAATCAATGTGATTCACAGTTGAATAGATTAATAACAATTTTTAAAAACATGACCGTATAAACTGATGCAGAAATATCTAACAAAATTCAACATCTGAGATAAAACATTTGGCAACCTAGCAAGAGAAAGAAATTTCTGAACCTGATGAAGGCCATTAGCAAGAACCTACAGATAGCATTCTATAGGGACAAAGTAAATGCTTTTATCATGGGATCATAATCAAGGCAAGGATTTATACGTTCATTATTTTTCAGTACAGTTCTTGAAGTCCTGGTCAGTGTAATAAGGGAAAAAATTACAGTTTATAAAGGAAGAAATAAAGCTTTCTATTTGCAGAGACAATTTTCTAAATTGAAATTTCAAGAAATTTCCAAAGACCTCCTAAAACTAATAAGTTTTGAGTCCCCAAAATTAATGAATGAGTTTGGCGAGGACAAGCTGCCAAGCTCAATCATATTTCCTTTTTTTAAAGACTTTATTTATTTACTTGAAAGAGAAAGAGAGCACAAGAGAACATAGAGAACACGAGGCAAAGACAGGACAGAGGGGTGGTGGGTGGCCGGGGAGACAGGAAGGGAGAAGCAGGCTCTTCTATGAGCAGAGAGCCTTATGATGTGGGACTAATCCCAGGACCCTGAGATTATGACCTGAGCCAAAGGCAGATGTTTAACCGACTGAGCCACCCAGGCGCCCCTAATCATATTTATCTATGCTATTAATCAATGATTAGATGTACTTTAAAAAAATATTTTCGGGGTGCCTAGGTGGCTCAGTGGGTTAAAGCCTCTGCCTTTGGCTCAGGTCATGATCCCAGGGTCCTGGGATGGAGCCCCACATCTGGCTCTCTGCTCAGCAGGGAGCCTGCTTCCTCCTCCCTCTCTCTCTCTGCCTGCCTCTCTGCCTTCTTGTGATCTCTATCTGTCAAATAAAATAAATAAAATCTTTAAAAAATATATTTTCAATTGCTCTCACAAAATGATGTTTGTAGATATAAATCTTACAAATATATGCAGGATTTGTATGCTGATAAGTAAAAATCCTGAAAAAAAAATAAAGGAAGACTTAAATAATTGGGAAGGCATATATCATGAGTTAGAAATCTTAACATCCTGAAGATGTTAATTTTCCCTAAACTGATGTATACATTAAATGCAATTCCTGAAAAAAAAAAAATACCAGCAAGCTTTTTATAGACATTTTAAAATTTTTATGAAAAGGGAAAAGACATAAAATAGCCAAATCAATTTTGTAAAAGAAAAAATTGCAAGACTCGTATTACCTGATCCTAAGACTTACAATAAACCTACTGTAGTAAAGAAAATGTGGTGTTGGCAGGACAGATGTATATATGTAGAACAGATCCTAGAAATAGACCTAAAGGCAATCAATTGAAAAAAGATAGTTTTTCTAAGCAAATGGACACACTTAGGCATTTATATGTTTCTTTTTAGGTGAATCTTGACTTATACCTCACATCCTACTCAAAATGATCATATATTGAATTATAAAATGTAAAACTATAAAACTTTAGTGAGAAAAACATGAGAATATTTGTGTAACCTTGGGTTAGGTAAAGAGTTTTTAGAAGTGACACCAAATGCATGATCTATAAATGAATAAAATGGTAATTAGGACTTTATCAAAATTAAAAATCTTTGCTATGACAAAGGCATCCTTAAGGAAATCTCAAAACAAACAATAGACTAAGAGGAAATATTTGCAAGTCAGGTATCAAGCAAGGTAATTCTATCTAGAATATGTAAAGAATTCTCAAAACTCATCAGTAGGAAACAAGTCAATTTCAAAATGAGCAGCACGTGTTTAACGGTGAAGCAACAAAGCAGATACACGGAATGGCCAATAAGCACACAACAAAATGCTCAACATAAGTAGTCAGTGGGGAAATGAAAAATGGTAACCTCTATGAGATACCTCAGCACACCTCAGAATGGCATGTACATGCATACACACACACATGAACACACAGAATTAGCATTACAGACAAGATAAAGAGCATCAGCAACATACATTTTAGTTTTAATAGAAATGAAACAAAATTAACATTTAGGCAATTTCTTATAAAACTGGGCATATTGTTTCCATAATTTTAGCAATTCTAGTTTTTAAGCAATTTCTAGTTTTTTTTTTATCTTAAGAAGTAAACATTTATGTACACATAAAAACTTGTCTACAAATGTTTATACAGCTTTATTCATAATAACCAAAGATTGGAATCAGCCAGTGTGTCCTTCGGTGGGATATATACTCTTACATATCCATCTGGTGAAATGCCACACATTAATAAAAGAGAACAAACTACAGGTAAACACTACGTAGATGAATTTCAAAACTATGCTGAGTGAAAGAGTAAAGTCTAAGACAGTTATATAGTGTACTGGCCTATTGGTATTATATCCCGGAACAGGCAAAACTATAAGAAAATAGAACAAATCAGTGGTTTCCAGAGGCTAGTGGTAGTGAGAGGGTTTGACTACAGAGGAATAGGTAGGATGGGGGTTTCTAGGGTAGAACCATTTCAAATCCTGTAAATATCTGTGGTGCTTACACAGATTTATAGATGAGCTAAAACTCAGACTGGCATCTAAAGAAAAAAGTTAATTTTACTGTGTATTTATTTTTTTTTAAAGTAGAAAAAAACTTACATATCAGAAAAGTAAAAAATAATCATTTCTCAAATAAGTGGGTTATTTTTCACATGTGTCTTTAAATGAATCCCTGTAATAGGTCCATTATATCAAAAATTATTCCTCAACACTTGCCTTGTTCCTTCAAGTCTTCCTTTCTTCTTTCCTTCTTTTCTTTAATCCTTTCTTTATTATTTGTTTTCTTTCAGTTTCAACTAATACTAGTAACACGGTCTTTATACTGGTAATGTAGTGGTCCTGGGAACGATTTAAAAAGGAGAAGACAAATACTTACATGGGTTAAAGTGTTGTTGGAGAGGACAAACATTAACATCAATGTTAATAAAGTCAGTAAAATAACATAAGTAAATATAAATTTTAAGGCTAATACAGAAGTTTTTATTAAGTAAAAGAAAGATTGATAAAGTAAGAAACTGCCGTATATAAAATAATGAAACATTGCCTCCACTCTTCTTTTCCTTTATTTAAAAAAACACGTGCTGCAATTAAACAAATATTTATTAAGTGCCTACTATGAGTCAGAAAATATTCAAAGCACTAGGTAGTAAATCCATCAGTTCTTGCTATTTGGGCCAATAGGTTCTCATGAAAGAGAAGACAGAATTAATAACAAATACAAATAGCAATACTAATTTTAAATTGTGATTTTTTAAAAGAAAACAATCTAAAATAATATAATAAGGAGTTGTGGAGAAGGTATAAATAAAGTGTAGTATAAATCAGGGGATCAGGAAGGCCTATCAGTCAAGAGACCGCATATAGGAATAGGGAAAGAACATTTCAGTCAGCAAGAATAGAAGGGCAGGGATTCAGTATGAAGAGTTCAAAATATTAGCTGATAAAAAAATAGAATAAAAATATTAATGGGTCAGTTGCTTCAAGGAATTTACTTTAGGAAAAATAAACCAACAGTTTATTAGAAAGAGAAAATAACAAATATATTTAATGACATGAGTAAGCTTTGGCACTTTTTGTATTTCAAATTATAAAATCCTGCAAGAAAAAAAAAAAAGAAGTATTTGTTAGGATGTTGAGGGTATGTTTTGATAACTAGGCAACATTCCCTGCATTCTTGTTTTTTTTTTTTTTCTATAATATTTATCCCTGGCTAAGGAAGAGTTGGCAAGTTGTCTAGGGCTTCTCTCTCTTCTTTGGCCTTTTTTAAGAAAACCTTGATCACTTTTGATGTTAATAGTAGTTGTAATAGTTTATTTTCTTATCTGCAGGACATCTTTATTGTTCATCTTTCCCACTATTTAAAATTGTATATTTAAGATCTTAGGAAAAACAAATATCCATGGCTCAGCTTGTACAGATCTATAAAATTATTTTTTAATGACTTGGCACTGCTGAAATTGAATGACTGAGCATTTAAAAAGCTACACTGTGTGATATTTTCTTTAATAGAATTTCATTTTAGGACTAATGATCTGAGTTTTATCATTTATATTGATCCTAACAGGTGTGGGTAAGAAAATTAAGGCAAGACTATATACACCACACTGAGCCCAACCTGGTTCATTTTTCTGGCTTTCATTTTTTAAGCCTTTTCCATTTTTATGTTTCATCTGTCGTTTTTTCACTTAGACTTGGAGACATCTGGAAAACAGCTTTGCAGACAGAGCAACTGGATTTTAATTTGCAGGAAAACAGGAGGAGAGGAGGGGAAGACAATAGCAGGGCTCTTGGCTAAGTCCTAGAACTTTTATAACAGTGTTACCCAGGCTGATATTCATGATACACTGGAAAGTCTTTTTTAACTTTTTTCAGATACTCTTTTAGTGAATTGGACCATCTAGAAATAAATTCTATAAAGAAAGGAATAAATTATATACAGGAAATTACAGAGAATTGCATAGTCACAATCACATAATCATTCTTCATTCTCCAAACCAGATTTTCAAATTATTACAAAAAATTAAGATTTCATGCAGGTTTAAATGTATTAATAAGCCAAGAAAAATATAAAGGTTAAGTTGATGAGAAAATATTGCTTTGAATATCTTATTTTCTCATCTACCAAGTTTTACGTACTAAATGTATAACTCCGGTCTTGTATAAAAGTATTCCATTTAGGTTACTTAAGAGCAAAATAAATAAAACATCCAATAAGCAATCCATTCCCTAAAACAAGATAATATATACCCTCCTAAATATCCCTAGTTTTTTTTTTTTTTTTTAAGTTAGAAGCTTTATTAGCTCATAATCACAAATCAATGATAGTTATTATTTAGTATGGGAAAAATCCCAACATATCTTAGAATATGTTTTAATAATATAGTTTTGAGTAAAATTGTGTTGTATAATTTTAGGAAAGAAGAGAATTACTGAAAATATTTCAGTAGATAGTCTCTATTTCTTGCTTATTCCTTTTATTGTCATTTACTTAAAAATATTTCATTTAGGGATGCCTGGGTGGCTTAGTCAGTCAAGAAACTGCCTTCGGCTCTGGTCATGATCCCAGAGTCCTGGGATCAAGTCTCACACTGGGTTCCCTGCTTAGTGTGGAGTCTGCTTCTGCCTCTACCCCTCACCTCTGCTCGTGCTCTCTCTCTAGCTCTTTCTGTCTCTCTCTCTCAAATAAATAAAATCTTTTTAAAAAATGTTTCATTTAAACAGCCTATTGAATAGTTTATCTAATAATTGCCTAAGATTAACCCAACCTAGTATAGTGCTAACTTTTAAAAGTTGAATAGTGGGTGCCTGGGTGGCTCAGTGGGTTAAGCCACTGCCTTCAGCTCAGGTCATGATCTCAGGGTCCTGGGATCGAGTCCTGCATGGGGCTCTCTGCGCAGCAGGGAGCCTGCTTCCTCCTCTCTCTCTCTCTGCCTGCCTGTCCAACTACTTGTGATTTCTCTGTCAAATAAATAAATAAAATCTTTAAAAAAAATAAAATAAAAGTTGAATAATTTCTGTGCTCTTAAAATTTTTTAAGTGTCCAATTCTAAATTCCGTTGCCTTCTAGGCAAACTAATAAACTATACCACAAAAGAAATGATATATTGTTAGTGAACAACCATTTGTTCAAAGGCATACCAGTTGAAAAAATACACATATTTGCATGCAATGTATTGAAAAGGATAAAAAGTGAGAAAATGCAATGACTTCAAATTATCTTACTGATTTTTTGATAATTCCTCTGCCATATGAAATCTGTAAAAAATGACGAAAATTTCAAAAACCACAATAATCACTGGTATTTTAATGCTATAGTGCTCTACTTTGTAATAATCTGTTCATGCTTTGAAGCTGCTTTAACCTTTACTTTTCTTTATTAACTGGAAGGGTAGTTAATTTTGAAATATAATTTATTTCATATTGCTTGTTAGAAATTATTCTTTAAAATAATATTTTCTCCTTTGCAAACAAAACAAGCAAAGGATTCCTACTTGGGAATGTAAATCTTGGAAGCCCAAATCTTGAGCAACTTTAGGACCCATGGATATAGTTAGCAAAATAGACAAGATTCATACTGTCATGGAGCATATGGTTTAGTGTTTGAGATTATGTTAAATGAGGCATAATTACAAATGTGTCATGACAAACTATGATAGAGGTTATGTAGGAGAAAAATGGGGGTGTGCTTTGAGGAAATTTAGTAGAAAAACATAATTTAGACTAGGAAGATGTTGCATAAGACCTGATTGAAAAAGTGACATTTATGTTTCAGTATGGACATTGAATAGAAATTAACCTTTATCAAAGCAGAAGCAGGGGTGCCTGGGTGGCTCAGTGGGTTAAAGCCTCTGCCTTTGGCTCAGGTCATGATCCCAGGGTCCTGGGATCGAGCCCCGCATTGGGCTCTCTGCTCAGCATGGAGCCTGCTTCCTCCTCTCTCTCTGCCTACTTGTGGTCTCTCTCTCTCTGTCAAATAAACAAATAAAATCTTTAAGAAAAAAAAAAAAAGCAGAAGCAAGAAGGCAGAGGGGGAGAACAAGCAGAAAATACAGCCTCTGGAAGGGCCGTGAGTCATGCAAGTGTGTGAAGCATTGGAGGTCAAAATGCAGACCAGATGGCTGGAAAGATTTGGGTGAGAGAAAGAGTTGGACAAGATAAAGCCATAGAGGTGGGCAGGGGCCAGGAGCACATTTACAGATTACATTAAGGTTAGTGAGTTGACACTAACCTTATTGTCATTTGAATCGTGGTTTGATGATGATTTCTTTTTATTTGAGTAGCAGAGAGGGAAGTCCTAAGATTTAAACTAATACATTGAACTCGAATAGAAACTTAGAAGGATAGAAGTATCATTAATGAGAGAAAAAAAAATCACCCCCATGTGAGGAAAAGCAAGAATTTATTTTTGAGTAGATCTGATCTTAGCTTATCTTATTTTATTATAGATGTTTCTAAGAACAGGGCGTTTAGAGACAGGATAAACTGATTTGAAACTCAGATGACTCTGAATGAGACATATTACATTTACTGCTTATAAATATTTGAAGTCCTGGAAATGAGTGAAAAGGCCCAGGGCAAGAGTATTGGGTAACTAGAACTGAGAATGGGAATCCAATATTTAGAGGTAGAGTGTAGATGAAAAAGCCTTCAAAGGAAATTTGAAAAGAGCAGTTAGAGGGGAGGGAGAAACTTGTGATACAATGAACTTCAAGGAAATGAGTATTTCTTGAACTTTTCTCTTTTTTCTCTTTTTTATTCAACAGCCATAGGAATCGTTTAATTTTACTTAGAAAGATGGCCATTCTCAACGCATCTCAGCCCAGACGCCTCTTTTCTAACTATTAGGAGTTGTACTCATTAGAGGACTCTAGAGGCCTGGCAGGAGGATCTGGGCCTCAAAGGCAGAGAGTAGGAGCATTGGCAAAAAGAGGGCCCTCTGCCCAGTGGGGCAGGCTCCCCATCTCCTCGCCTGCTTCTCAGACCATTGCACCTACTTTCAACAACCACCAGGCAAATGCAGCCACTTAAACTAAGCAGTGAACAGAATACTAAGCCAGCATATGTTAGGAAACCTGAGGCAGGCACAGTTCCCCTTGATCTTCACTAGAGTGCAGTGTTTTTTGTCATTAGATCAGAAGCTGCCCCAGAAAGGTCGGCAATTTCTTGCTCATATGCATGTACTTCATATCTCCCTTACTTCCACCATTGTTCCAATATCATTTTATGAAACAAATTATCAAAACAGACTCTGAACTGGTCCCCATCTCCTTCCCATTCCTCTCCCTTCCATTCTCAAGTAGAACCCAGAGTTTTCTATATAAAATATAAATCAGGATATATAACTCCCCTACTAACAACCTATTGATGGCTTCTGTTCACACTAGTTATCTCAGCCTGTAAATCTTAGCATGACAGACTCCTGTCTTTCTCCCCAGCACATGTTCCATCTTTCTTCTACAGCATCGCACAGGTCCTCTGTCAGTCCTGCAACACACCAGGCTCTTCCCACCTGGGAGACGTTGAGCATAATATTTCCTGAAATAGATTTCCCACCACTCCCTGGCTGGTAGATTCTTATCTTTACTTCCTTGCAAAATGTTAGTTTCTAGTGATGATAAACATTTTTTCATGTGTCTGCTAGCCATTTGTATGTCTTGATTGGAGAAGTGTCTTTTCATATCTTCTTCCCATTGTTTGATATGTTTGCCTGTTCCATGTGTGTTGAGTTTGAGGAGTTCATTATAGATCCTGGATATCATCCTTTTGTCTGTACTGTCATTTGCAAATATCTTCTCCCATTCCGTGGGTTGCCTCTTTGTTTTCGTGACTGTTTCCTTTGCTGTGCAGAAGCTTTTGATTTTGATGAAGTCCCAAAAGTTTATTTTTGCTTTTGTTTCCTTTGCCTTTGGAGACATATCTTGAAAGAAGTTGTTGTGGCTGATATCGAAGAGATTACTGCCTATGTTCTCCTCTAGGATTCTGATGGATTCCTGTCTCACGTTGAGGTCTTTTATCCATTTTGAGTTTATCTTTGTGTACGGTGTAAGAGAATGGTCGAGTTTAATTCTTCTACTTATAGCTGTCCAGTTTTCCCAGCACCATTTATTGAAGAGACTTTTTCCCACTGTATATTTTTTCCTGTTTTGTCGAAGATTAATTGACCATAGAGTTGAGGGTCCATATCTGGACTCTCTACTCTGTTCCACTGGTCTATGTGTCTGTTTTTATGCCAGTACCATGCTGTCTTGGTGATCACAGCTTTATAATAAAGCTTGAAATCAGGTAACATGATGCCCCCAGCTTTACTTTTGTTTTTCAACATTTCCTTAGCGATTCGGGGTCTCTTCTGATTCCATACAAATTTTTGGATTATTTGCTCCAGCTCTTTGAAGAATACTGGTGGAATTTTGATCGGGATGGCATTAAAAGTATAGATTGCTCTAGGCAGTTTAGACATTTTAACAATGTTTATTCTTCCGATCTATGAGCATAGAATGGTCTTCCATCTTTTTGTGTCTTCTTCAATTTCTTTCATGAGAGTTCTGTAGTTCCTCAAGGAGTTTCAAATTAAAACCACATTGAGATATCACCTTACACCAGTTAGAATGGCCAAAATTAACAAAACAGGAAACAACATATGTTGGAGAGGGTGTGGAGAAAGGGGAACCCTCTTACACTGTTGGTGGGAATGCAAGTTGGTGCAGCCTCTTTGGAGAACAGTGTGGAGATTCCTCAAGAAATTAAAAATAGAACTTCCCTATGACCCTGCTATTGCACTCCTGGGTATTTACCCCAAAGATACAGATGTCGTGAAAAGAAGGGCCATCTGTAGCCCAATGTACCCCAATGTTTATAGCAGCAATGGCCACGGTCGCCAAACTATGGAAAGAACCAAGATGCCCTTCAACGGACGAAGGGATAAGGAAGATGTGGTCCATATACACTATGGAGTATTATGCCTCCATCAGAAAGGATGAATAGCCAACTTTTGTAGCAACATGGACGGGACTGGAAGAAATTATGCTGAGTGAAAAAAGTCAAGCAGAGAGAGTCAGTTATCATATAGTTTCACTTATCTGTGGAGCATAACAAATATCATGGAGGACAAGGGGTGTTAGAGAGGAGCAGGGAGTTGGGGTAAATTGGAAGGGGAGGTGAATCATGAGAGACTATGGACTCTGAAAAACAGTCTGAGGGGTTTGAAGTGGCAGGGGGGTGGGAGGTTGGGGTACCCGGTGGTGGGTATTATAGAGGGCATGGATTGCATGGAGCACTGTGTGTGGTGAAAAAATAATGAATACTGTTTTTCTGAAAATAAATAAATTAATTTAAAAAAATTTTAGTTTCTGTGAAAGGTCTTTAGAGATGACCCATTGATTTCTAAAGCAGTATCTTATTTTTTTCTTTCATGTAATGCTTTACCTGTTTATTGTCTGTCTCACTTACTAAAATGTAAGTTCTGTAAGTATAAGGAGCCAGTCTTTTTCATAATCTATCCTCAGCAGATAGAATAATCGTAGGAAGGAGTAGATGCTTAAAGTTATTTGTCCAATGAATGGATGAATAAATGAATGGATGAAATAAACAAAGGATTATATATTTTATTTGATTCACAGGTACATATAACCCACAATTATGAATTTAGCACATGTAATGATTAAAACAATGTCAGGAAATATGTTGCAATCTGTCATTAAACCTACATAAAAATCATAGGCAGCTTTAAGAGTCATAGTGATGTATATCCTCCTATGCTACGTAATAGTTTTGCAAGCATAAAACATGTTTTGACTAATGAATACTTGTTCATCAAAAGCGATCAACATGTTTAGAATAGTTTGTCTTTTTATTATCTGTTTTGTTTCTTCCCTTGCTAATCAAGTCTACCAAAATGTTCAAGCAAGTTTCTGTTAATAAAAACAAAGGCAATTTGAGTTTTGAGTTATTTAATAAACATTTTTAAAATGTGCTACAGGCAATTTGGATTTAATTCAAGTTCTAAGGTTAACTAGCAATGTAGCATTTCCCAGCTATGTAGAATTTTGTATAAAATAAGTCACTTTTCACATTGTAGGTAGTCAGTGATTTGTCTGGAATTATTTATATATATGCTTATACAAAGGTAGATTCAATATTTTTAAGAAAATAGTGGTTGCAACCCAGAAGATTGAAGTTCCCTTACTTCATTTGTTAGGTATGGAACATTGGACAATTATTTAAATAGCATTCACCTAACAAGGTCATCATGATGATTAAATAAAATATCACATATAAATACCTAAACTGAGGGCAGAGGGCTTTGTACACATTGGTGGGTATTGTTACTCTTATCATCATTCAAAAGCAAATAAAGTGAATTTGGAGTGGAAATCTTCCAGAGCCAATTTCTAATGGCAAATGAATACTTTTTGTGCATACAGTGTTAAGTCAATATTAAATAATGAGTTTAAAACAAAAATACAAAGAGAAATTAAAGCTGAGATTCTTAGAATTTTTAACATTTACATATTAAAAACTCCAGAAAGTAGGAAAACTGTGCAAAAGGAAAACATTTTTACATATTAAAAATTATGTAGATTGAGGTGATAATAGCATTACCTCTAATAATTTCATTAAGGGTTTCGCATCTGGAAAGTTTATTTTTATTCTCTGCTAACCACTGATTTCATAAAATACTTTTTTGATTAATGTATTCATGCCAATTAGATTTAAAATCTCTACATTTTCCTTAACTACTGCTTCATGAATAGATAGATTTATTTAGAGCAAAAATGTGTTTGAGGGTGCCTGGCTGGCTCAGTTAGTAGAGCATGGGACTCTTGATCTCATTGTTGTAGGTTCAAGCCCCACGTTGGGTATAGAGATTATTTAAAGAAAAAAAAATCTTTTTTTTAAATGTGTTTGGCTACTGTCTTTCAAAAGTGCCGTTTTAACCCAAAATACTTGCAAAATAATCTATTTTTGTTTTTCTAAAATATATCATTTATGATTTTAAAAATATGTTTCTTATATTTCCAGGATACTATATAAAAATCACAAAGCTATTGTCTAAAAATTGTGTGCAGTCTTAAATTATATTAATAATTATGCAGACATATCTATATATATGAATATATGTATATATAATTATCATATCAGTAATTTAGTTAATTCTTCCTTGTTATAAAAATGTTATAAAAATGGATACTTAGCAAATTTTCTTGAGCTTTGAAATACTCTCAACACTTATACAGAACAAAATATCGTAGAACAGAAATCAACTAACTATAATTTTAAAATGTTTGTATAATATATGGAGCATAGCTATCTGATGTGAATGCCAAACACTACAAAAGAAATGTCTTCATGTAGTCATTAAGGCATATAAAATATGCATTTATACATTTTAAATATTTATTTTGAATGTAATATATGTCTTATAGAATTATGTTGTCATTTTATAAAGCATAAAGTTGAAAGATAAAAGTAAGTTTTTATGGAGAATTCACTTGAAATTCTTGGACAAAAAAGTAACCTTGGGCCAGATTTCAAAGAAAAATTTGATTCTAAAAAGAATCTTATTTTAATTATGTTAATTGTGCACAGGTATGTATAGTATGCAAGTTAATATTGTAAAAGAAAAATTGTGATTCTAGTTATTGACATTGTTTTCTCAGGAGTTTTGAATGTATCTTTATGATGCAACAGTAATCAAAGTAGGAACACTTATTGGCCACGATAGGAAAGAAACAAAATCAATTGCTGTGAAATTCTAAGCACTTTCCATTAAAGAAATGGCCAGTTACATCAAATGGAGGTCATATCACATAGAGCTACACTCAGCAATCTCTTTTGATAAAGTCACCCTATGATATTAGGTACTCTGAAGAATAGAGTGGCAAAGGAAGGTATTTGTTAGCAAATGTTTTGTTTTTGTTGTTGTTGTTTACAAATGTTTTGAACAGACTAACAGTATGAGTGTAAGTGTGTTTGAATATATTTTTTATGTATGTGAATATCCAGTGATCCAACTTCCCCTAGAGATGCTGCTGTACAGGTAGTTAGGTGTATTTTCACTCAGTATATCAAACAAAATTGATAAAGGTAACTTTACACCTACTGATAAATAGGTGAAATTATATTCTACCTTGTATGTTTTCATTCCCTAAAAACCTTGTTTGGAACTCTCATTTTTGTTGGAAATATCTGAAACTACTTGAGTTATATCAAATATGAAGTGACTAACTTTTAAGTCCTTCGAATAAATTATAAAAATGGAAAATGGTTAATTGAATCCAGGTCAAAACTACAAAATCCATACTTTGTGATTCATTCACATAGTTTCTTTGCATTTCAGCTAAGGCATAGGTTACTCTTTAAAAAGTGTACTTTTACCATTCTGTGGTTATTTTTGAAGGTTTCACTTTATAATACAAATATGTATTTATAAAATTAGATTTTGATGGAATCTGTTCTAATCAGTTTTAGTCATAGATTCATTACAAGTATCACATATCACATAATTTATACTCAATAAATAAAAATCGTAAACAAAAGTGGTTAACATGTGTGTTCTGTTGGTAATCTATCTGCATTTCTTTATAAAATGAGTAATACAGATTTCTTACCATAAACTATTCTTTTTTTGTCATAGTATTTATTAAATTATGAGGTACTATATAATTGACTTAGTCATTATTTTTATTGCTTATTATCCATCCCTTCTCCACCAGAAGAAAAATTCCATGAAGGCAGAGATTTGTGTATGCATTGTTCACCAGCATATCCTAAGTATCTAGAACAGAGCATAGAGTATAATAGTACACAATAAATATTGCTTAGATGAATACTTGAATGAAATAACATAAGTGGCTTTATTTTGACAAAGTTTTCAGATCTTCATGAAATAAATAATTTTTAAGAAATGTATTTTAATATTTGGTACAAACAGAAAACCAGAACAGACCAATATTATTGTAGAAAAAGCAAAGTGGAAAAAAACCTGGGGAGGAGTCAAGATGGTGAAGTAGCAGGCTGAGACTATTTAAGCTAGCAGGAGATCAGCTAGAGAGCTTATCTAAAGATTGCAAACACCTAAAAATCCATCGGCAGATTGAAAAGAAGAAAAAGCAATTCTGGAAACAGAATAACAACCACTTTCTGAAAGGTAGGACCAGCGGAGAAGTAAATCCAAAGCAATGGGAAGATAGACCCCGGGGGGAGAGGCTGGCTCCCAGCCAGCGGCGGAGCAACGGAGCACAAAATCAGGACTTTTAAAAGTCTGTCCCACTGAGGGACATCGCTCCAGAGGCTAAACCGGGGCAAAGCCCACGCGGGGTCAGGCCGCAGGTCCCACAGGGTCACAGAAGGATCGGGGGTGTCTGTGTGTCGCAGAGCATGCGGGTATTGGAACGGGAAAACCAGCTACAGAGACGACTCTAAGCTTACAGCTCAGGGTTACCTTGAACCGGCCACAGGCTCAGTGAGCTTGGAGCGCGGCCGGAGGTCAGACAGACGGGAGTTACTGGGAGCCATTCTCTGAGGAGAAACTGAGGAGTGGGGCCCCGGGCTCTCGGCTCCTCTGGGCCATTTGTATTCCCGTCCTCCGGAACTCTATGGAAAGCACTCAGGGAACAAAAGCTCCTGAAAGCAATCCCGAGCAGATTACTCAGCCAGGCCCCCTGGTAAGGGCGGTGCAATTCCGCCTGGGGCAAAGACACTTGAGAATCACTACACCAGGCCCCTCTCCCAGAAGATCAACAAGAAATCCAGCCAAGACCAAGTTCACCTACCAAGGAGTGTGATTTCAATACCAAGGAGAGCAGCAGAATTCCAGAGGAGGAGAAGGCAAAGCATGGTACTCATGGCTTTCTCCCTGTGATTTTTTTAGTCTTGCAGTTAATTTAATTTTTTTCTTTTTCATTTTTTTCTCTTCTTCTGCTGAAATATTGTTTTAACTTTTACCCTTTTCTTTTTTAACGTTTTTTAACTAGTTTATCTAATATATGTATATTTTTTTCTTTTTCATATTTTTCTTTATTCATTTTCTTTTTTAAATTCTTTTCTTTTTTTTTCTTTTTTTTCTTTCTTTCTTTTTGAACCTCTTTTTATCTCCTTTCTCCCCCCTCACGATTTGGGATCTCTTCTGATTTGGCTAAAGCATATTTTCCTGGGGTTGTTGCCACCCTTTTAGTATTTTACTTGCTCCTTCATATACTCTTATCTGGACAAAATGACAAGGCAGAGAAATTCACCACAAAAAAAATAACAAGAGGCAGTACCGAAGGCTAGGGAACTAATCAATACAGACATGGGTAATATGTCAAATCTAGAGTTCAGAATGACAATTCTCAAGGTTCTAGCCAGGCTCGAAAAAGGCATGGAAGATATTAGAGAAACCCTCTCGGGAGATATAAAATCCCTTTCTGGAGAAATAAAAGAACTAAAATCTAACCAGGTTGAAATCAAAAAAGCTATTAATGAGGTACAATAAAAAATTGAGGCTCTCACTACTAGGATAAATGAGGCAGAAGAAAGAATTAGTGATATAGAAGACCAAATGACAGAGAATAAAGAAGCTGAGCAAAAGAGGGACAAACAGGGGAGAATTCGAGAGATAAGTGACACCATAAGACAAAACAACATTAGAATAATTGGGATTCCAGAAGAAGTAGAAAGAGAGAGGGGAGCAGAAGGTATACTAGAGAGAATTATTGGGGAGAACTTCCCCAATATGGCAAGGGGAACGAGCATCAAAATTCAGGAGGTTCAGAGAATGCCCCTCAAAATCAATAAGAATAGGCCCATACCCTGTCACCTAATAGTAAAATTTACAAGTCTCAGTGATAAAGAGAAAAATCCTGAAAGCAGCCCGGGAAAAGAAGTCTGTAACATACAATGGTAAAAATATTAAATTGTCAGCTGACTTATCCACAGAGACCTGGCAGACCAGAAAGAGCTGGCATGATATTTTCAGAGCACTATACGAGAAAAACATGCAGCCAAGAATACTATATCCAGCTAGGCTATCATTGAAAATAGAAGGAGAGATTAAAAGCTTCCAGGACAAACAAAAACTGAAAGAATTTGCAAACACCAAACCAGCTCTACAGGAAATATTGAAAGGGGTCCTCTAAGCAAAGAGAGAGCCTACAAGTGGTAGATCAGTAAGGAATAGAGACCATATACAGTAACAGTCACCTTACAGGCAATACAATGGCACTAAATTCATATCTCTCAATAGTTACCCTGAATGCTAATGGGCTAAATGCCCCTGTCAAAAGACACAGGGTATCAGAATGGATAAAAAAACAAAACCCATCTATATGTTGCCTCCAAGAAACTCATTTTAAGCCCGAAGAAACCTCCAGATTTAAAGTGAGGGGGTGGAAAAGAATTTACCAGGCTAATGGACAACAGAAGAAAGCAGGAGTGGCAATCCTTATATCAGATCAATTAGATTTTAAGCCAAAAACTATAATAAGAGATGAGGAAGGACACTATATCATACTCAAAGGGTCTGTCCAACAAGAAGATCTAACAGTTTTAAATATCTATGCCCCCAACATGGGAGCAGCCAACTGTATAAACCGATTAATAACAAAATCAAAGAAACACATAAACAATAGTACAATAATACTAGGGGACTTTAACACTCCCCTCACTGAAATGGACAGATCATCCAAGCAAAAGATCAACAAGGAAATAAAGGCCTTAAATGACACACTGGACCAGATGGACATCACAGATATATTTAGAACATTTCATTCCAAAGCAACAGAATACACATTCTTCTCTAGTGCACATGGAACATTCTCCAGAATAGATCACATCCTCGGTCCTAAATCAGGACTCAACCGGTATCAAAAGATTGGGATCATTCCCTGCATATTTTCAGACCACAATGCTCTGAAGCTAGAGCTCAACCACAAGAGGAAGTTTGGAAAGAACCTAAATACATGGAGACTAAACAGCATCCTTCTAAAGAATGAATGGGTCAACCGGGAAATTAAAGAAGAATTGAAAAAAATCATGGAAACAAATGATAATGAAAATACCACAGTTCAAAATCTGTGGACACAACAAAGGCAGTCCTGAGAGGAAAATATATAACGGTACAAGCCTTTCTCAAGAAACAAGAAAGGTCTCAGGTACACAACCTAACCCTACACCTAAAGGAGCTGGAGAAAGAACAAGAAAGAAACCCTAAGCCCAGCAGAAGAGAAATCAGAAGGATCAGAGCAGAAATCAATGAAATAGAAACCAAAAAAACAATTGAGCAAATCAACGAAACTAGGAGCTGGTTCTTTGAAAGAATTAATAAAATTGATAAACCCCTGGCCCGACTTATCAAAAAGAAAAGAGAAAGGACCCAAATAAATAAAATCTTGAATGAAAGAGGAGAGATCACAACTAACACCAAAGAAATACAAACTATTTTAAGAACATACTATGAGCAACTCTACACCAACAAATTTGTCAATCTGGAAGAAATGGATGCATTCCTAGAAACAAATAAACTACCACAACTGAACAGAATAAATATTGTGAAAATCTCTATGCTACCTAAAGCAATCTACACCTTTAATGCAATTCCTATCAAAGCACCATCCATCTTTTTCAAAGAAATGGAACAAATAATTCTAAAATTTATATGGAACCAGAAAAGACCTCGAATAGCCGAAGGGATATTGAAAAAGAAAGCCAAGGTGGTGGCATCACAATTCCGGACTTCAAGCTCTATTACAAAGCTGTCATCATCAAGACAGTATGGTACTGGCACAAAAACAGACACATTGATCAATGGAACAGAATAGAGAACCCAGAAATAGACCCTCCACTCTACAGTCAACTAATCTTCGACAAAGCAGGAAAAAATGTCCAATGGAAAAAAGACAGCCTCTTCAATAAATGGTGTTGGGAAAATTGGACAGCCACATGCAGAAAAATGAAATTGGACCATTTCCTTACACCACACATAAAAACAGACTCAAAATGGATGAAGGACCTCAACGTGCGAAAGGAATCCATCCAAATCCTTGAGGAGAACACAGGCAGCAACCTCTTTGACCTCAGCTGCAGCAACATCTTCCTAGGAACATCGCCAAAGGCAAAGGAAGCAAGGGCAAAAATGAACTCTTGGGATTTCATCAAGATCAAAAGCTTTTGCACAGCAAAGGAAACAGTTAACAAAATCAAAAGACAACTGACAGAATGGGAGAAGATATTTGCAAACGACATATCAGATAAAGGACTAGTGTCCAGAATCTATAAAGAACTTAGCAAACTCAACACCCAGAGAACAAATAATCCAATCAAGAAATGGGCAGAGGACATGAGCAGACATTTCTGCAAAGAAGACATCCAGATGGCCAACAGACACATGAAAAATTGCTCCATATCACTCGGCATCAGGGAAATACAAATCAAAACCACAATGAGATATCACCTCACACCAGTCAGAATGGCTAAAATCAACAAGTCAGGAAATGACAGATGCAGGCGAGGATGCGGAGAAAGGGGAACCCTCCTACACTGTTGGTGGGAATGCAAGCTGGTGCAGCCACTCTGGAAAACAGCATGGAGGTTCCTCAAAATGTTGAAAAATAGAACTGCCCTATGACCCAGCAATTGCACTACTGGGTATTTACCCTAAAGATACAAATGTGATGATCCAAATGGGCACGTGCACCCAAATGTTCATAGCAGCAATGTCCACAATAGCCAAACTATGGAAAGAACCTAGATGTCCATCAACAGATGAATGGATCAAGAAGATGTGGTATATATACACAATGGAATACCATGCAGCCATCAAAAGAAATGAAATCTTGCCATTTGCGACAACATGGATGGAACTAGAGCGTATCATGCTTAGCGAAATAAGTCAGGCGGAGAAAGACAACTATCATATGATCTCCCTGATATGAGGAAGTGGTGTTGCAACATGGGGGCTTAAGTGGGTACGAGAAGAATAAATGAAAGAAAATGGGATTGGGAGGGAGACAAACCATAAGTGACTCTTAATCTCACAAAACAAACTGAGGGTTGCTGGGGGGAGGGAGGTTAGTAGAAGGGGGGTGGGGTTATGGACATTGGGGAGGGTATGTGCTTTGGTGAGTGCTGTGAAGTGTGTAAACCTGGCGATTCACAGACATGTACCCCTGGGGATAAAAAATATATGTTTATAAAAAATAAAAAAAATTTTAAAAAAATGCCAAACCTGTAAAAAAAAAAGAAAGAAAAGTAAAGTGTCTTCTTTATCTTTCTTTAAAAATAATATCAGAAGAATATGGTAACATATTTATTTCAAATTCTTCCAAAGCCTTTACTTAACTGAGAGAAAATGCATAATAGTCACAATAATGGCAATAATAATAATCATAGCATCAACAATAGTAATAAAATATGAGCCCACATAGGTAAAGAAAACAGGAAGAAAATAGCAGGTAGAGATGACTCCATTTTGGTGATACCATTTGTGGAGAGAGGAGACTGAGTACTAAGTGTCAATAGCACGGACATCTCATGGATTTCCCCTAGCAGAAAGTTCTGACTGAAGAAGTACTTTGGGAAGGGGATGAAAATAGAAAGATGACTGAACAAACTAGAATCTTCCATACATATTCTTGATTTTATACTGCCAGGTAACTCCCCTCTAATGTCTGATAACTGGAAGCTTTTGTCCTGGAAAACTACTCTTGTCCTAGAAGAGGTGGTCTCAGAACACTGGGCCAGGCCAAGTAACATACTAAAATCAGAGCAATTACGAGGAAAAATTTGTTGTACTAACTGGAGAGACCCTACTTCTTATCTCTTACCCCTTGGTTCCTATAAAGATGGCCATAGTCTTGTACCCCTCAGAAAAAAATTGGAAGATTGTCCTATGAGTCGATTGAAACATTCAAGAGAAAGGATTTGTCCATAATATTTGTGAACTATCCCTCAAAGTGAATGGATCAACCTACAGTTAATACTTACAATTCCTTCAGGAGATAAAAAGTATGAAGCAGGTATACATGCTGGATGAATAACATGGATAAAATTTTATTAGTATTACATTGAAATAATAAAATGTTTCAGAAGAACACATATATTTTCCTTGTATAAAACAGTAGTACATATTTGAAGAGGCTACATACTATATGATTCTCACGGTGTGACATTCAGGAAAAGGCAAGACAGAAACAGTGTAAAGATCTAGACAATCATGTGCCAGTGTAGGTTTATTGACTGTAACAAATGTTCCACTGTGGCATGGATGTCCATAGTGGGGAGGTTGTGCTTGTGGAGTTGGGGTGTATAAAAACCTTGTGCTTTCTGAACCAGTTTATCGGGAGTCTAAAATTCATCAAAAAATAGTCAATTAAAAAAATACCTTGGAGGTAATTTTTTGTTATTTTCAAAACTTGTTAAAAACACATTGAAAATTATCTGTGTCATAAAAATAACTCAGTACCCCCAATTGTAACTTTACACCCTTAATTCCTTTGATGGATTCTCCCAAACCCCCAGTATCTCAGCCTTCCTGCTCACTGCCCCACTCTCTCCCTCCATCCATCCTTTCCCTACTTTTTAATTTTCTCCTTCTGTCTCAACCTCTCACCTCTCAGTTCTCCTGCCTTTAGCTTCCTCACGTTGTAAATAGAGGCATTTTCAGAATACATGAAGTACTGAAGGCATATGACACCGATCTCTAGGGGCATTAGGTAAGTAGAGCACAGTGTCTCAGTAGTCACCAAGCTAGGCCTCAAGCAGGATTGGATTTTAGCTCAGTCTGGTGATGCGCCTTCTTTCTGTCTCCATCTACTCCTACAACTGCTACAGCCTGCTTTTTCTCCCTTAAACTGGCTGCAGTAAGTCCTTTCATATTTATTAGTCACCGAAAGTAAAACATGCCATTGGCACCTACACCAGTCATGAGCTCCTGCACTAGCATACTTAAGGTGTAAAATCTCCACCAAATGGCGTGTTTTCTTGTTTTACTACCTAATTATTCAATTACTCTTCCTCTAATAACTCTGATTCTACCTAGATCTAATTTCCATGAAATTCATGTGGACTATTTTACTACTTCTTTTCAGCTATTCGGTAAATGACTTTGATATGTCCACCTGAGACATTTTCTAGCTTTAAACTATGAGAGGAGACTGTGTAATATGCAGGGTACTTTGAGAATATGTGGTAATGGTGCCAAAGGCTATCTGTAGAATGTGCCATGAAGTTCTTTAATTTTTTGGAATTCTATTCGAAAAATAGAAATAGAAAAAAAAATTACTGTAATTTAAAATTGTGAGCTATCATATATACTTCCTTTGAAATTGTCCTTATCAGGCAGCTACAAATCATTTTGTATTAGCAAATGGGTTTTCAGTCAGTTCATTTATTGACATTTATATTTGTGCGTGTAGTGTGTATATTTGTATATATGTGTGTGTATAAAATAACACTAATGCCTAAATATTGAACTTGATTACTTACATTGCAAAACCCTGAAATAGAGTGATGAATTCTTTATGTCATGTACTGCACCATACTGCACACTTAGTACTCACAAATTAAAAAATTAATAGTAATAGAAAATTTATGTAATAAAAATGGTCACAGAGGGGAGACTGGTAGCAGGATAATAGAGCCCAGTAATAATAATTGATGTAATCTAGTCTCTGGATGAACATGTAATTTTCCATCTCTTTTGCCCCCAGGAGCCTCTTAAAATTATTCAAGTGAAGTCTGACTCACAGAACTCCAAAGATGTGTAAATGCAAAGATTTGTAGTCTAAGTTTGATGTAAGTAATGGGTCAGTGCACATCTGGGAGAAAAGCATAAAAGAAGTGAGGCCAAGGTGCTTTATTTTTCATTTAATGTCATTTATTTGCACATTTATTAAATCTGCATTGGGTGGCTATATTACCCTGAGGAATAAGAGTCTCCAGGCTCTCAGGGGAGCATCTGTCTAAGAGAGGGGAACATCCTGAGGGTTTACTCTGGGGAGTGACAAGGAGATGAAAAAGCCCCCAAACTTAGAAGGTTGTCCAGACCTTGCTGTGTACATTTGTATGACATGCCTGGGTAGGGAAATTCTTTCTGCTACTCAGTGCTCTTTTTTTCCAAGCTGAGGGAAATTTTAGATATCTATGCACACACACTATATATGTACATATTCAGGATACCATCCGAGTTCAAGTCAGGGAGCTCAATGCAAGAGAGTTAAATACCAGACTAAATACTTCTTGGCCAAACTGGAAAAACAAACAAACAAAACAAAGAAAAAAAGAAAGTAGAAAAGAGGAAAGACCATCTTTATAATAGAGATTTTAAATAGATGTGGAAGAAATAGGAAGACAGGGATTGATTTTACTTAAGCAGGTTTGGGAGCTGGTAGGGGAAGCTGAGGAGAATTCACAGTTTTCCTAGGTAATTATAGGAACCTAAGAAGCAGAAGAGAGGATGGGCATTCCTAATAGCAGCCCTGAATAAAGGCTTGTAAGTAAGTGTGTGTGCTGTGTAAACTGCTAATGAGTCAGGGGGATTAGAATACTGGATATATCCAAAGGAACGATTGCACAGAAGTCTGAAAAAATAGTTTCACGTAAAATTATGAACATCCCTAAATGCCAGGCTCAGGAGTTTATAATAAATGGAGTGTCCTTGATAAAATTTAAGTGGAAGATTATTACAGTCGTTATGTGAATTTTGAAAATTTATTTCTGACAATATGTAAAAGACAAATGGGAAGCAGAAGAGACAGAGATTAAAGTTGCATGAGCTGAGGAGGCCTGAGTATGCTCTGGAAGTAAAGATAGAGGTGAAAGAGTGGAGAAGACAGGACTTAAAAGGATTGGCTTGGACGATAAAGGAGAATAAAGAGCAGAGATGAGTTCGGTTTTCGAGCAACTGTGTGTCAAACCAGTCACTAAAATGGATAACACAGATTTGGAGATGGAGGGAGAAAAATAGGGAGTTTTTTTACTAGACGTTGTCAGATTGCAATGCTGTAATACTCAGAAAACCTCAGATAATAGGGAACCTTGAAAAAATAAAGAATAGAAATCATATCATCAGGACCCATAGAGAAAAGGTAACTGATGATCAGGTCATAAGGTCAAGGGTGTACGTGATTCACTACACCATCATGGAGATTTCCCTTATCTGGGCTACTCCTTTCATTCCTCCTGTAGTTCCCATTCTCATTATCTTCTTATGTAACATCTGTGGTCATTTTACTTTGAGAATAAAGAACAAAGAATATACAATTTGGAAAGTGTGGCCACCAACTGAAAAAATGCAATCAAAGGAGATTCTAAGTCAAAAGGATTCTGAATTGAAAGTAGTTGTGTGTGTCTCTACTCATAGTCAGCTTAGGAGACAGCAACTTTGCGCAGAGCAAAGTCAGAACAATTGGAGCTAGAGATTTATTCATTTAACACATACATAAATATAGATATGCTCTGAAGTTGCTAAGAGAATTGCACAATGTACTATGGTATACGGAAAATATATAAATGTCGTCCACGCTTACTTCAGTTCAATCTTGTATCTCAGGATGTGGTAAGTAGGGTAATGTAGGATTATGGCCCCCAAAGTTCTTTATAACCTGATTCCGGAAACCAATGAATTTGTTATGGAGGGGATTAAAGTTGCAGATGGAATTAAGTTTGTTAATCAGCAGACCTGGAGATGAGGCGATTATCCTAGGTTATCTGGATAGGCCTAATAAAATCTCAGGGTCCTTGTAAATGAAAGTGGGAGGTAGGAGAGTCAGTGTCAGTTTGACACACTGTGAGACTCACATAGTCATTGCTGGCTTTGAGGATGGAACGGGCCCACAAGTCAAGGAATACAGGTAACTTCTAGGAGCTAAGAGAGGAGAAAAGGAAAAAGCAAAACAAAACAAAAACATAGCAAGAGCAAATTCTAGTCTAGTGTCTCACATAACCTCATCTGCACTGACATGGAGGAATCATTTAATAACTAAATTCTAGATAGAATTGTGAGGCAGATACTATGCAACTTTGTATCCCCTAGACCTAAAGCAGTTTATAGTGCTCCAAAAATGGGGCAGTGGTGTATAAAATATATGTCTGCTGTTGGAAAGCTATTAAATGACACATGATTAGCCCTATTAAAGATTATCTAAAATGACTTCTAGTCAGTTTCATCTGCTGTATTTCATAAACCGGACAATCAAGCCTCTGACCTTGTGTGAAAGATAGACCTAAGAAATCACTTCTAATGCATAGAATATGGGAAAAAGTGATAGGGGGGCAGTTCTCTTGCAATAACTTTTGTTGTTGTTTAACGAAACACAAACCTGTAAAAAGTTTCATGGGGCAAGTGAACCTGGCCAATAACCAGTGAGAACCCGAATCCTAACAAAAAACAAGCGAGCTTGTACGTAGATCTTCTCTCACTCAAGCCTTGAGATGACTGCAGCCCCAACTATCCCTTCGACTGCAGCCTCATGAGAGATCCTGCACCAGAGAACCCAATTCAGCTATGTCTGAATCCCCGATCCACAGAAAACTGTAAAGTCATATTTGTTGTTTTAAAAAGTAATATTTCCAGGTAATTTGTGATGCAGTAATTAATAATGCATTAACTAAAATATGTGAAGAGTAAATGCTGTAGCATATATAGAAATTCAGAACCAGAGTTTTGGTTTTGTAGATAGAACTGTAACCAAACTGTCATTGTCTAATATTTTATATTAAAAACCTCAATGTATTATTTGCTTTATTTTATTTCCAGTCTTTAAAGATTCTAAGTGCGATGTGAGCCCAGTAGGAAATAGCAGAAAAGGGAAGAGATGAAGGATATGGATATGCCAATTATTTGACGGAATTGTGTGGGGCATGTCCCAACAATTTTCTCCTTTAAACTGATAAACTCAGAACCAAACTGAATATATTTGGGTGTAGCTTTCTGAATAAGCAATTTAGAGATGATTTTGTACTGGTCAGCGTGACCCAGACACTGAAATGTTTTGATCTCCAGCATTACTAAACTTCATCTTCTTAAGAGGAAAAAGTAATAGATCTGTAATAAAAATGATACTTTGCTTTCCCTGAGTTCTTTGAAGCAAAAGTGCCAATGAATGACAGCCCCTCTTCAAATACAGGAAATTTGGGGGAGAGGTCCCACTGTAAGGAGTAAGAAATTAGCAGTGCAGGGTAGGATATCTGGTCAGAAAGGGGGTCTCCAGAATAGTAGAAGTAGGACAAAGGTATATTTTCCCATGGATCATATGTGGACCCGGGAGAAAGTCCAATTAGGTCATTTTGAAAAGATCCATTATACAAGATGGCTCTCTTCTCAGGTTAGTCAACTTCACAGCATAAGAAGTTAGAGGCACCATAAGATTCAGAAAGTACAAAATAAGAGTGAGCAAATTTCAGAGAAGCATTACCTGTCAAGGAAGAGTGTTCTTCAACAACTGAAATGAACTTTGCTTGGGGATTTTTATTATCTTTACTGACCAAAGAAAACCACTGAAATATCAATATTATCAAAAAAAAAAAAAAAAAAAACAAGTGTAACTCTTTTAAATCAGTACAAACAGCTTATTATAAAATTTGTTGGTATTATTTAACAGTAACTTCATGTTAAATCTTCACTTTTTAGTCAGTCCCAATTTTATTTTGTCAACTTTTTGATATCTTAACTCTTTTAACCAATGCAGATATGGTTAAGGTCAAACAGTTGATTTTTAATAGCATTATCTAAAGTTTACTGGACCTCAGGTTTATTTTATATGAGTTCTTAAATGAAGTGGAAAATTCAAAAAATGGATTATTTCCTATAAATAACTGTTTACAGGAATAGGCCATCTGTGGACCAAAAAATGTAAAGCTTCAGACTACAGAGGGTCAATATCTGACCTTTTCTACACTAACATGGCTTTGAGGAATCAATATTTTTCATTTTCTTTACCTAAAAGGAAAGCACTATGTTAGTACCCAGAGACGTGTTGTCTGGATCTATTACTGTGGTTGTATTCCAAAAGTATACTTTCATATTAATAATTTAAAAAGCATTCTCAGTTTTTTTAAGAAATACTTCTCTTTTAAGCAAGAAAAATAAAATCATGAAAATAATTACATTTTTGGATAAAATAAGATCTCTGCTGAAGATGTGGAATATGAAACATTTGTTTAATAATTGTAGCAAGGAAACCTATAGGAATATTGTACTCTTGTTACTGAATGATTGATGGATATGCTTAAAAATATACTATTAAATATTCAGGAACAATTTGGCTTAGCCCACAAAGTGTGAGGTCTTTGGGAAGAATCTTCTCCCAGTTTTAGAAAAATTTATCTATCCTTCCCTCTCATTCTCTAATTAAATGTCATTCTTATAGAGTCATCTTTACAAATTAAACAGAAACAGAACACTATGTGAATGTTATTCCTATTATTTGTCAATTCATTGGAGAACCACATGACACAATGTGATGGTAAATTCAGAGTACAAAATAGGATAGACACTATGATCCCATTTGTTAAATCTGTGTATATAAATTCACATGTGTGTACTTTGGATAGGTTGTACACCAGACATATACTCTTTGTATCTGGTTTGAAATACAGAATTTTATTTTACATTTTTTAATTTTGTTACATTGTACACTCTTTATAAAGAGTTTCTGCACACACACACATAGTTTTATTATAAAAGCCAAAACATTTTCAAAAATAGAGCTAGTTAGCTTTCAAAAAGAGACAGAGTTAAGCCAATTAAAATTATCAAAATCCAATAAATAATATTGTAACCTGTATTTTTACCATATTTACCAAATATACAATATAGTACTGTGTTTTCTGGATTTGGCAGAAGTCACAGATATATTTTTATATATCATCGATATTCTGTCTACACCCCAGGTACTAATCAAACGCACTTCAGTAGTATAGCAAACGCAAATTGATTAGATTTATTTCAGATATATAAAGCTAAGAAAACTAGGCAGATATTATTTAATAATAAATACTGCTAAGAAATATGTAATTATGTAGGTAACACAGATTCATTGTCTTCATTTACCACACCTAAGCCACGAAATGTCCCATAAAGTGTAAGATTAATTCTTTGTAAGTAACATTTTTTAGTATTTTTCTATACATCCTGAATTACACATTCTTTATGAGTATTTTGCTAATTTTTTTGGCTTCTGGGAAGTATTGATCATTTTACTTATTAACCATTATCCTGTTTTGACTAAGGTAGCATTATTAAGCCACATATTTAAATACTGTAATTTATCAATTTTTAATCCATCCCCAAATGGTTTCAAAACAGTGAATTATCCTGGCAGAAACCAAGTGGCTTGCTTACATCTCACTTTTATGCCTGCTGACATTCCACTCTGATGGGACTCTGAACTTCAGCAGCTCCTGTTCTGTCCCTTTCCCGTTCTTGCAGTAGTGATGATGACAGATGGAGAAGAGGAGGAAAAAGGAGAAATGACAGAGGGAAAGGAAGTGGAAAAATAAGAAGGAGGTGGAGGAGGAGAAGTGGAATAGGAAAAGGGGAAGAAGAAGGAGAAGGAAGAGGAAATGAGAAAAAGAAACAACCATTTAATGCAGTATGCCTGGCATGATGGTAGGCTATTATTCAATCCACATAATAACCATGGGCAGCTTGTGTTAAGTTTTGCATTTTACAGGTGATAAAATCAACATTCACTGTGAAACAAAATAACTTGGTAAAGTTCATGTACATGTTAACTACCGCTTTAGTCAGAGCCTAGGTTTTCGGACTCCCAAATGCTTCCCAATTTATTGCCTTCAATTTTCCCTCCTCCTCCGTCCAACCGTCTTATTCTTACCTCCCTGTTTTCCCACTTTCACTAATGTGAGCTACCCAGTCACAGGGTCACAGCTCTATAAAATGACTGACTCTTTTCCATCTGTTCTGGATTTCCATCTCCTGCAGATGCTAGAATTGTTCTGTTGTTTAGACCATAAAATATTTGTGCAGTTTTGTGCATACTTTAAACAAAATAAAAGTTTTTAAAAATTCACTTTCAAAATTCGTATTTATTACTTAAAAATTTTTCACATTTACAAATAAACCTGCCAATATTAAATAATTTAACCCCACTTGACTCTGCCAGAAAAAATGGTCAATCAAAGTAATTAAATGTGAAAATTATATTACTTTTCAGGTGGTCAAGTTTGGACGATACTTGATGAAATTAATCACCTATTCACTTAATTCTCTGAATTTCCTATTTTAATGTGTATTTTTTAAAATTTTAGATAATTACCAAAAAGTAATGTTCAAGATAAAATCAATACAGTATGAAGTTGTACAGGTAATGTAGCTGAAATATTTTCAATTTGAATTATCTTACTAATATTCACTTGAAGAACTATATTAAGCATTTGAAGTATCTTGGATAAAATTTTTAATTATGTATTTTATATTTTAAATGTTTAAGAAAAAAACATGCATACACATAGCTTGAATTAATCTAATTAGATGTTTAAATTATTGCCTCTAAAAGATACTGATTTTTCACTGTATATATTAAAATAGGTCATTTTCACACACCGGTCACACCCTTTTATGGTATTTAACCAGACTAATCCAACAAACTGTGACTAAGTAGTATGTCTTCAACTTGATTCTATTTTAAGCCATCAAGTTCCTTTGAAGGAAATAAACATCTAGACATTTATAATAACAATATCTTACTTAAATAGAGAATTCTACATTGAATTCTGGCCTGTAGTTATACCATATATATATATATATATATATATATATATATGGTATACACACACACACACACACATATATGAATGAAAGGTATATGTCAGCGTATAGATTCATCTATCAAACTTTGGTATATCATATGTTATCTGACCTGTTTTTTATAAAATTTAAGTTTTTCCCTGTAATTATTTATTAAATAAAACTAAAATTTATGTTAAAGTTCAATCAAGCCATTTTAGTTGTCAATAATAAAGAAAACTTGAAACACAACTTATTTTAGCATTGATAGAATTTTTGTTTTAGTTTACAAAAAGTGTAGAAAATAATTGTTTGCTTTTCAAATATGCCATACCTTGTTTCTTAGACCTGATACTAATATTGAGTAAAATAAATGAAAACCTTGAACCAAATTTCTAATAATTAGCTGACTTCATGAATTACTACATAATTATTTAATCCTCATGAAACAATGCTTTGATTACTTTTTTATTAAGTCATTTGGCAGAACTGTGAAAATCAATGTGTTTAGAGTACATATCAATAATAAAAATGGAAGAGAATACTTCAGGGAAGAAAAAAATTCAGTGCATATTCGTATTCGATCAAGGACTCAAACAGCTTTCACTTAAAAAAAAAAAAAAAAGATTTAGGGGTACCTGAGAGGCTCAGTCAGTTTAGCGGTGGTCTTCAGCTCAGGTCATGATGCTGGGGTCCTGGGATGGAGTCCTACATTGGGCTCCCTGCTCAGCAGGAAGTCTGATTCTTCCTCTCCCTTTCCCTCTCCCCCTTCTTGTGCACGTGCTCTCTCTCTCTCTCTTTCGCTCCCTGTCTGTCTCAAATAAATAAATGAAATCTTTAAAAAAAAAAAAAAAAAAGGTTTATTTGAGAGAGAGGGAGCACGTACGAGTTGGGGGAGGGGCTGATAGAGAATCCTCAAGCAGATTCCATGCTGAGCACAGAGCCTTACTTGGGGCTCAATCTCACAACCCTGAGATCATGACCTGAGCTAAAATCATGAGTTGGGCACTTCACTGACTGAGCCACCAAGGTGCCCCCAGGTTTCGTTTTTATAAAACATTAGTTGCAAAAATTACAAACTAGAACATTTCTTTAATTATATAAATGTTCTTCTTTAGTGGGGTTCTCTGATACTTTCCTTTTTTTTTGGTTTTTGTTTGGTTTTGGTTTTGGCTACAAAATAATCACCTTCACAAAGCTAACACATATGACATGAAATATATACCTATATGTTCATATATCTATCTATATATATATAAATGCTCAAACATGCTTATTATTTATTCAGATTTAATAAAGCACAGTTTGAACTGGTAACAAATGCCAGTTTAGTTTTGTTTTAAAGATTTTATTTATTTGAAAGAGAGAGAGCGAGTGAGAGAGAACATGAATAGGGGAAGGAACAGAGGTAGAAGGACAAGCTGATTCTCCATCAAGCAGGGAGCCTGACTCTGGGTTTGATCCCTGGGACCCTTGATGCCTAGATCCTTTGATCTCAGGACCCTGGGATCATGACCTGAGCTGAAGGCAACTGCTTAACCAACTGAGCCACCCAAGCGTCCCTGCTTAGTTTCGGATGACATCACATCATTGACAAATTATTAAGAAAATTCAAGGACTTCACAATTTAATATTCCCAGAAAGAGAAAAATCTCTAGTACATCAATGCATACAAGTCTGAGATAAAGCAATAACCAAGTTATTTTGGTTGTTTGAAGTGGCAGCTAAAAACAGAGAGCCTTCTTCAGATACTACCAGACAAATAAAAGCTTCTGTAAAACTATTAAAGCTGCACTAGGGAAGAGCTGAGCAGTGGGAGTGTTAGAATCACAGCAGGAGATTTGACTCAGTCCAATTTATCTTGGTGATTTAAAAATGGCATTGATCTTACGTAGCAGATGTGTTTCTTGGTTATTCTGGGCTTCTCCGCTATCAAAAGCTTCCCACACTTAGATGAAAACTTTATCCTTTCACATGGGAAGCCCTATCGTGATTGACCTTATCTGTCTTTCCAGTGCCTTTACCTGTACCAGAGTTTTAGGCCTTCCTACTTCGGCTACTTCTATTCCTACTATGTGTTTTTCATTTCTTGCTCAAGGCATTCCGAGTCTTCAGTGTTGTCTTTTTGTCATGCATTAAAGCTATCACGCCTATTTTCCCTGGTGCTTCTAGTTAGAGATTCCTTAAGCATGGACTTTTATAACCAGCATTTGGAAGTAAAGAATAATGCAGGACCAATAATGAGATGTGAGATTCATTGGTTCGCAGTTTGTTTTTGGTAACGTTCATCTCAAAGAAAACTGCGAAGAGGATATGTAGGCTTGCTTGGGTTTTACTCCTTCTTCTACTATGAATAAATGTTCTCTAACCTCTGCTCTCCACTCCTCTTCGTGCCTCTTTCTCTCTAGAGCAAGCTGGGAGATTCACAGTGTTCTCTAACTCTCTGACTCAAATGTCCCAAACCTGTAGGCACACCATGGGTGTTAGTTTAGCCTTTTACACGTACTTAGATTAGCATGTGTCTCACTATTTAACAATTACTTGTGTATATTTCTGCCTCAGCCACATTATTTTGAGCTCTTAAAGCACAGAACATTTTTCTCAGTGGCACAGGTGATTTTAATAACACTGTTAAATGAATAAATGCTCAAGTGAATAAATAAGAGTAGAAATTTGGTTTGAAGATGAAAATCTATAAAAGTGATTGTCATTACTTTCTGTATACCCACATGTATTTGTTATACAAACAGCAATAGAAGACTGATTTTGGTCAATAGTTATACTCACGTGCTTTTATTTTTAAGTCTCAAACAGATATTTTGAGTCTATATATTTAGCAGCAATCACATAGTCCTATTATACTTCTCATTATGTAATCATGAACTTCCCACCTAACACAACTTTGCAATAGAACCAGATTTCATCTTTTTTCAAAATAAAAAAATCAAAGAATCAATATTTATTATAGCATTTATGAAGTACAACCCCATGTCCAGTGAAAAGAAATACAACCTCATTTTAAACCAGTTCCAATTTACTGAGGTCCCAAAGCAGTTGATGGGTCTACACCTCTTTTCTTCCACATAGATACATGTGGTGTGGTAGAAGGAAGTAGCTAGAGATCTATAAAGATCAAAATAACATAGTATCTAACAAGATTGCTTTATTATTTGTATAAATTACTAAGTTGGTCAAGTTATTTAACCTTTTAATGTCAGTGTCATCACATGTAAAATGGACATTAAGAAATGTCCATTTTATGAAGGGTGTATCAGATGTGATTACATATGTTAAGTCTAGAGTAAAGTAAAAGGGAAATATAAGTCATCTATTTTTATTTGACATCCAAATTCTCACAACAGTTATTTAGCTATTACTCATAAATTATCTACTAATATTGTATTTTTTCAAGTTTTACTTTTAATGTGTACTGTGACAGATTTTTAAATTTTGATTTTAATTTAGTTAATTAGCATATAATGTATTATTGGTTTCAGGGGTACAGATCTGTGATTCATTGGTCTTATATAACACCCAGTGCTCATCACATCATATGCCCTCCTTAATGTCCATCACCCTGCTACCCTATCCCCCACTCCCCTCCCCTTCAGCAGCCCTCAGTTTGTTTCCTATAGAGAGTCTTTATGGTTTGTCTCCTTCTCTGGTTTCATCTTATTTTCCTGTTCTTCCCCTATGATCCTCTGTTCTGTTTCTTAAATTATTGATGTGCATTGTGACACATTTATTGTTGTCCCCCACCCTTAACCTCCTTTTCTTGTAGGGAGATTATACATCGCTATTTATTACCTTATAACAAGCAGTACCTTCTTTGTCACCCAACCCCAGCAGCTGGTTTAGACATGTGACTTGCCTTAGCCAAAAAATATGAGCAAAAGTGACAGTGTGCCTTCTCCAGCAGAAGCTTTGAGAGCCATGATGTTCACTTGTTGCCCTCTTGCTCTTTCCCCTTGTCATAGGAAAAGTATATCCTATTGGAAGCTGTTCCTTCAGCCTAGACCTTAGAATAAAGAAAAAACAAAGAATAGCAATACAACCATCAGTAACCCTTACATTTAACATGAGCAGGAAATAAGCCCTTTTGCTCTAAATCATGGTGACACTATAATTTATCATTCAGACTAGGAATCGTTTGAGAATGAATGGTGTGCTATTAATGATTATACCAAGACTACAGACATGCATGGGCAGTCCCAGGCAAACAGGAAGAATGTGCATTTTAGTTACATGAACAGAATTTAATGAGTTAAAAATTCTACAAGACATATTACAAAAAAGGCTAAATATTACTCCCAATCTCCCCTACCATCCCACCCATTCCCAGTAAAGCCTTATCATCATTTTGGTGCTACCAATAGTGTCTGTTAATATTATGTTAATTTCGTAAATACTTCCTGCCTTACATATATCTATACAAATAATATATGCATATATATTAGTTGCTTTTCATTTCTTGCATCATTCTTTCTCTGGAGTTCTTTCTCGTTTTTAACTTTCAGCAGATTTTTCTATAAAAATAGCACTAATTCAACTCCCAACTTTATTTTGGTTGCAAAATCCCCTCTCAAAATTCCAATAAATAAAGAATTTGTTGATTTAATTTTCTTGAAGACTTGAAAATTCTTGAAGAACTCAAAAATTCTTAAAGAACTCCCAGAAGCTTCTGACTTTCTCTAGATCAAAGTACGCCCCCTATAAGTCTGGTATGCATCTGTCATTAATCATTTTTCCCTTCACCAACATCTCATGTACTCCTCAGTTTCTTTCCTGAAATGAAGTCATGTCTTATGTAGGTTTTTGTCTGTCTGGTTTATTCCCTTGTTTTAGTTGATGCATATCAAATAACTTCCAAGAAAAGATAATGGGAGATAATTTTTGACATTTTACATTTCTGCAAATATCTTCATTTTGTCTTTAATCATAATTGATGTTAAGCTAAGTGAAGAATTTAGTTGGATATTTTATGTAAAAATGTTTTCAGAGTATTTTTGCATCATGTTTGCTTGTTGTATTGTACTGAGAACTTTAAAGCCATCATCATTCCTTACATTTTGTATGTGGACCATCTTTTTCCTCCTCTCAGAAGTTTGCAGAATCTTTATCCCCCAAAGTGTAAAATTACACAGTGTCATGTGTCTGTGGATGTATTTTCACTCATTGTACTTGTCTGCTCTTGTCCCTTTTAAATATTTATTTGATTTTTTTTCTCTCATCCACTTTCTCTATTTTCTTTGGTTCAGTAAACCAAAGTATAAGGCTTGTTTTGAATGCTGGCTTGGAGAATAAGGCTTGGATCTGCAGCCAAAATCTGTGATGATTGTCATCCATGCCTAAGACCAAAGGCCTCATGTAAGCTGCTATTCCCTAGCAGTCATGGGAGCCAGAACAGAGAGAGAATGTGTCCATTCACCTCTTTGTTGGAACAGTCTGTGCCATGGCCTGTAGTTAGGTTTAGGCCACTTATGGAGAGAATATCAAACTCCAAACCCTAGCAAAATGTAGGTCAGAGGATGTTTGACTCTGTCCATCAAGATAAGCTATTACTCCATCTTTTGGGATGACTTTTTAATGAAGGAGGGATCAATATTATTTAATATGATACTTTTCTGTTATGGGTAGAAATATGATGGTCCACATTCTTAAAAAGAAGGTTATTATAAAAGGCCATAGTATGCAACAGATTTGAAGTTTGAAAAACAACACCAAAACGAAGAAATGTTAAAATAGGGATAGAAGATTTAAAAAATCATGTTGTTGAGTAGGAATTAATAATTGAACCAGAAATCTAGAATAGAAATCAGGTTCCTGAGTTTAATAACTAAGTTAACTCCAAGGGAATGTTTTATGATATCATTCTCTGATTTTAATAACTTAATAATTTTTGTCAGGGGAGATATAATGAGAAACATATTTCTTGGTAGTTTGGGAGAAGTTATCTTTTGGCTTTTACATAATGGGCATTGACCATCCTAGTATCGTTCTATGTCAGGTTGCAAAGGATATTAGATACATTGTGTGGTTTAGCCCTAAATAGAGCCTTTATACTAGTTTTTTTTATGATGATTCTAACTGAGGTCTTGCTGCTATGAAATGGTTCATTGACTAACTTAGTGATAGAGACCAGTTAAACCTTCACATGCTCACATGCACATCTTAAGAAAAGAGGTGTGTTCATTTTTATGAGGTGGACAGTTAAATTAAGGGTAAAAATTTCCATCCCATTCTTCTGTTCTTTCAGTCCTAGTCTCTGTTTAAGAATCTATAATGCCCTAGATGTTGTTCCTAATTTATTTAACGGGTATTTAGTTTACCCTCAAATTGTGCCAAATGTTTTCCTAGGTGATGAAGATATAGCAGTGGAACAAAAAAAAAAAAAAAAAAATAGATCTAGACACCATGAGACTTATATGCTGTGGCTAGTAAGATAAACAGAAGGGAAATAAATTGTGTTTGGGTATCTATATGGCAGAAAATTAAAGCAGCACAAAGGCAATAATTCTTTAGAAGCAGTGAGTTGATATAGGGTTGCTATTTACATTATTTGGTCAGAGTTTCTTTTCACAAATTCAGTTGTAAAAGCTGTAGAAGATTATTATATGTGGATAAAATGATTTTTTTTTAAAAAGTAAGTGTAAAAACCCCCAAGTGGGGGCATTGCTTGTCATGCGCAAAGAGCAGCAAAAAGGGGGATGCCACTAAGGCTGAGGAGAAGATCAGAACAGTGGGAACGAGGTGAGGAGTAAAAAGGCTCAACCACTTGACTTCAGCTAAGCCTCTGTTGGGACTTTGACTTTTACTGCTCTTGATATGAGAAATAGAGTGAAGATATTTGAGAATAGCTGTAAAATGATGTGCTTTAAGAATTTTATGGCATCACTTGGAATAATGCGTTGAGAAGAGAGTGTAGAAGGAGCAGGCATTGAGGCCTAATTGAGATCAATTAGGTAGATACTGCAGTAATCCAAATGAAGAATGATGGTAGCTAAGATCAGGATGGCAGCTGTAAAAGAGGAAGAAATGGACAAATTTTCCGTGTAAAAATTATATATATATATATACATATATATATACATATATATATATTTATTTATTTTAGAAAATTGATGTGGCGGTGTATATTGATTGTTTGGATGTGAGGTGTGTGAGAGAGTCAGGTTTATCTCCAAGTTTGTGACCTAGGCAACTTCAAGGATAGAATTGCTATCTACTGCTTTGGGAAATACTATGGAAAGTTGTGGTGGGGGAGGGAAGTCAAGATTCTAAATTAACATCTAAGATGCCTTTTTAAACATCCAAGTGGAAATGTACGGGAAGCAGTGTGATGTACGTGTCTTGAATTCAGGGAAGATGTGAGTAGGGTATCAGAAATCAACTTGATGAAGGATTTCAAAAGATAGCAACAGAAAGAATATGGATGCCCTGGAGTCTCAAGACTTTGCTGTCGCCACTGTAGTTGCACAGGTGTGTTATTAGTAGTCATGTGAAAGCACAGAAGATAACAAGGAAAAAAGCGGGGGGTAATTAATGACAAAGTAGTACTACTAGATCCAGTAGGGACATAGAAAGGATGAAGGCAAAGATCTTGCCAGTTGGCAGGTAGGAGGGAACAAGTTGGTAAAGTGATCTTTCCAAAGACTTCCATTGTAGATGATTGGTATTTGGTTTAACAGTCATTTGACTCAGGTTATAATATCAAAAATGTAAAGTAACCCCAAATATTCCAAAGTATGTGATAGGCAAGATAATTACAGCATAACTCAGGAACACTGAGTATAACTCAGTGGTTCTTAATGTCATCACAGAATAACTAGGCCTGATTAGGACCAGGTGTAAGAACCTCTAGGCAATTACTAGAAGTATTAAGGAAGAGTGATTAAATACATTTGGGTGGCTGATGTCCTCAGAGCAGTGGAGATTTGCCTAGTTAATATTACTACATGAAAAATCATGACCTGATAGGACATATGAGTTACCATTTAAATAGGAAATCATTGTTTTGTCATGATGGCATAAACCTGTGTATCATATATTGTTTGGATCATGGAGTTAGCAGGAATATCTCCCCTAAAGACCAGTTTAAAATTAAATTATTTCATTGATCCATATAATATTTTGGAATTGAGAAGGTCATTGCTCTAACTTAAGTTCTTATACCTTGATCTTGAAATTACTTATTTGTGCATAATCAGAAGTACAGAGAAAACAAAAATAAGCAAAACAAATTTAAAGAAGTAAATTTGCTTTTGACATATGCATTGACAGACTTATGGATAGAGTTAAGTTTAACCAAATATTGTCTTCTTTTTTTGTGTGTGCACATAATATGCACTGCTCAAAAGCCTGGACTTTGTAAGAGTTATTTGACATTCATACATATACCTTATAGTCTTTCTTGCCAGGTTGCTGGTTTATTTGGTCCTGGATTTCCCATTAGTGATTCATTATATTATAACTAGAAATAGTATGGCTGGCCTATCCAAAGAGAAAAAGATTTATCATGACTAAAGGGAATGAAATCAAATGTAAGATGAAAGGCACAGTATTATCTGAAAACTATGCAGTTTCCAAAGATAAGGCTAAATTTTAATAGAGTATGTAGTCTAATTACAATTAAGCAGAAGGAAAACTCAGTTGGGATATTCCATTATGTAGAAAGTTCTTTTTTTAAAATTCCTTGGTAATGGCCAATACCCTGCAGGAACACTAATACACCAATATTGGCTTGAAGTTTTCCTCTAACAGTGGTGTGCAGAGGACTGCACAGAACCTTCTACAAGCTTTCTCCTATTACAAAGGAATTTTCTGTAGAATGTTTTGTGGCCAGAGCAAGAGACAAAGTTTTGGCTCTTGGAGATCTCTGAAACATAGTAAATATACAAATATTAATTGTATCTAATACTACCATCGCTGTGGTTGCTGTTCTATAAGAATGGAAAGACAGAAGACATTTATTTGTTCAAAGGACTCATGAGAAAATTCAGATGGTTGACTTAATTTATGATGCAAGTGGTACACCAAGACATGATGTAAGAGATCTGCTTTCCGAGAACTCTGGAGAGCTTAAAGGGAGAGTAAAACTTTTTCAGGATAAGCTTGCTCTATGTTCAGGCATATATTAAATCATTCACACATATTTAAAAGATATTTTTTATACATCACCTAAGCATCAAGCACTATGTGAAGCAAAAGGATTTTTTAGAGAGACTGAGGTTAAAATATGTTAGGGTGTAATTACCCCAGAGGGCCTTGGACAGTGAACCAAGGAATGTTAGAAATCTTTTGCAGAAACATATATAACTTAATTCCATCAGAGAAGGATCATTTATTTCCTTCATAAGACTTACAGGCTTTGTACAACATAAGCAACTGTCAAGCTCCAACCAAACACCACCCCCCTGACTTCCCCTCTACCCTTGATAATAAACAATGGCAGTAGGAGGCTCTTCAGAAGCATTCAAATGTTTGTGCATTTCACGAGGAACCTAAATAAAATAGAAAATATAAGAAATTTTATTTTATTATTCTTCCAGGTCCTTTACTTTGGAAGAATTTTTAGATCCCAACTTTTATTTTCCCTTATCCTATAAATTCCCTTTACCTTCATACCTAACTCAGTATCTCCAAGTGCCCACTTTTATGGTGCCTTATTTAGTCCATCCTTTCAGAATTTTACTCATGCAGTGCTGTTTATTCCTCCTGGAAAAAATGCCTTTTTCCTCAGAATAACTGGTTTAAATAATAGATCATGTAACCAAATTAAATAATTTTAAATGCAGTAATTTACTAATCTGGATGATTGCTAAGTCAGCTGGAACTCTAAAATGAATAAACTTAATATATATTTACAACACCAACCCCAGAAACTGTTTGTATGAACTTCTGGAGGTGGGGCTTAGGAAATTAGAGTGAAATTAGGTCTTCCCTAATGCAGTTTGGCCCACGAATTGATTTTAGTGAGCATCTGCTTTACCACTGATGCAGAAGCAAGAGTGTTGGAGTGAAGCAGAAGGGCCTATGCTAAAGTGTCTGGCTGGTTAAAGCTAATTATAGATAGCTCCTTTCCCCAAATAAGTGAGGCAGAATTCTCCCTCATGCTTCTGTTGCTTCTTCTGACTTCCTTCCTAGAATTTCATCCTGTCTCTTCTCATTTTTCTCTGTACTTAAAATTATAGTTCAAATCTAACCCTTCCATGAAGGCTTTGAGAACTATATAGGCCATGGCATGCATATATGACTGGCTTCATTTTTATTTGAATACTTTTTTTTTTTATCTCCTGGAGCCCTTAGAAGAATAAATATATGAGTTGGGGAAACAGAGAAGAGATCATTAAACTTCTATAAATAAAAAATAAGTAAGAATTATGGTGTGAAAGAGAACAGAGGAGGAAGAAGAAGAAAATCTGTGAACAGCAGAATGAAAGAGGGTCAGGTATCTTTGATGTTCACAGAAACGTTGCAGAGTAGATGAAGAGTATTTCATTTAAGTTTATTGTTACATTCTCATGTTTCCCCTCCATCTTCTCAAATATCAGTAGAGTTGCCTACACACATACACAAATGCTTCCCAAGTCTCCTTTGAAGAAATCAACAAGAGTAGATACTGTGTTTTCCTTCTGAGGCTATAGACTCGAGAATAAAGTTATTATAGACATGTTGACTGACTGTTCTTCTGTTATAGGATACTTATCAATTATTAAACCTTACTCTGCTACCAGTAGAGGCACTTGGCTCACTAATAAAATATAAACCTCTATAATCTGCTGATAGATCTTTCCGTGCAACACAGAAAATGCTGGAATAATTGTGAATGCATATGTATTTAGAGGTATGGGGAGGGGCTTACAAGAATGCATAGGACTATAGTGAGCTGTAGCACCACACATTCCATGATACAATAATTATACCACAGGTTTCTAGAGATTTCCCAAGCCCTGGATGAGGAGGTCTTGTTTGGAGCAAAACCCTGGACTTGAAGAAATGTTCATAATTTTGCTGCAGTTACAAGGAAGCAAGATTTTCTAGAAAAGGTATGCTACCTATGCTACCAAGAACTCAGGGACCCAAGGAATGTTTTTACTGACTACTAGAAATGTGCCAGTGCAAGGTCAGGAATACTTATGGGGACGAACTCTGGATGTTTAGAAGGAGAAATGCCCATCCTTTAATTATGGTGATTGAGAATCTGAAATTTCCAGGTAAAGTGCAACTGCATTATTTTATGGATTTTTTTTTTTCAGATTTTAACATACCTAAATTTGGACAACATAATTATTGTCATCCAGGAGCAGGTATGCTGTAGATGTTATTGCCTGCCTCACCCCCCACCATGTACCAAAAATTATGGAATGGTGTCAGCTGCTTGGATAATAATCCCAGAGAATATAGTACAGCGTTCTTTTAGGTGATGATGAATCAGTAATGCTGATGATTGGAAGATAATTATGTGAGGAAAAAAAAAGTACAGTGATGATCGCATGTCAAAAAATTTGACTCTGGGGGCACCTGGGTGGCTCAGTGGTTTAGGCTGCTGCCTTTGGCTTGGGTCATGATCTCAGGGTCCTGGGATCGAGCCCCGCATCGGGCTCCCTGCTCCGCAGGAAGCCTGCTTCTCTCTCTCTCTCTCTCTCTCTGCCTGCCTCTCTGCCTGCTTGTGATCTCTCTCTCTGTCAAATAAATAAATAAAATCTTTAAAAAAAAAAAATTTGACTCTGAATGTAAAGTTTTAGTTTTAGAATCATTTAATCAATGATATCTCTTACATTTTTAAAAGATTTTATTTATTTATTTGAGAAAGAGCACAAGCAGGGGGAGCAGCAGACAGAAAGGGAGAAGCAGACTCCCCACTGAGCAGGAAGCTCAGTGATGTGGGGCTTGATCCCAGCACCCTGGGATCATGACCTAAGCCAACGGCAGACACTTAACCAATTGAATTACCCAGGTGCCCCATTACATTTTCTTTTTTGTGCTTATAGAAGAATAATATGTAAGAAAAGAGGTGTTTCAGTGAGAATGAAATAAAAACTGTAAGTGATACAAAAATATTGGGTCTGTGTTAAATTGGCAGAGATTCGTACCACCTTTCTTTTAATGATACATATAACAATGGTGCACATATTATAGATGGTATCTTAGGTCCAACAGACTTCACAGTTATGAAAGTTTGGTCCTGCAGAGATTAAAATTAAAGGACTTGAAGCCCAAACAGAAGTTAAAGCTTTTCTGGAGGTCCTGAGGACGGAATGGGAAAAGATTAACAACACCAACTTCAAAGAAAGAAGGAACTCCTCCTTCAGAGCCTAAAGCTGTCAGGATAATAATCCAATTTTCTAACATCTGTGTATAGAGCCAGGCCCAGATACATTGACTGAGGATTCAGCCTGATTTTCCATCTGTTATGCTGAAGGTATTATGGCAGTAAAAGCTATGTATCCCCCAATTACCCTAGACCTACTGGAGACTCTCTCTGATGCATAGAAATTTTGCCTGGCACGGTGAACCCAGTTGTAGAGAAGACTGCACTAGGGTTGAGAATTTGTATGAAGAGTTAATATCCTGTGGGGAAGGATGACTAACCTTATCCAGTCTCTGTACCTAAATATAATTCGCCATCAAGGTAGAGAAAATATAGGACTATGAGTCAGAGGTGATAGATGGAGAAAGGGACATCCTAGTGTAAACCACTTCTTACTTTTCATTTACTTCAGCATCTATCCAAGTTCAGGATACCTTAAGGGAGGCAGCCACCTAGAGAGGTCTTCATAGAATTGAAAGTAAACACCTAGGAGAAAGATACAACGTTGTATAGCATAATGTAATACATAGCATAGCACCACATATAAAACATAAAACACATAACTTGTAACATAACATGCATCCTCTCTGAAGGTTAGAAAACATTTAGCTCTTATTTATTTACATTGTCCCTGGGCCACATGGAAAAAATATCATCTTCATTGTTCACCACTATTTGATATACTGCATCAGCTATAGTTAGAAAACTGAGCAGAGGGGTTCCTGTAAGTAACCCTCTCGGTAAATTAAGCATCTGCCTTTGGCTTAGGTCATGATCCCAGGGTCCCAGGATCGAGCCCCATATGTTGGGGCTCCCTGCTCAGAGGGGAGCCTGCTTCTTTCTCTGCTCCTCCCTCCTGCTCTGATCTCTTTCACTATTTCTCTCATTCCCTCTCAAAAAAAAAAATAAATAAAATCTTGAAAAAAAAAAAAGGAAATGAAGAGAATATCTTTCAACAACACAGTGTTTCAACTTCATAATGAATGTATTTGTCATGACTGCATTGTATTTGGGGAACAAATAGATGGCTTTTGCACAAAATTTTACTGGAAGGAAAGGGAAGTTGATTGAAAAACTACTAAATTTTAATAATGACTGTATTATTCTTGATAATTATTATAAAGTATAATTACAATAATTATTTAAAATTTACTTAATTCACTAGAACTTTAGTTCCATTTCTGAAGAATTTTTTTTCAAGAATATTGGGAATTTGGAAAATTCTCTAAACTATATGTGAGACTCTGAGAAGACAAGTGGGAAGCAGATAGAAAGATAATCAATAGCTTTAAAGTAAAACAAACTGTAAAATAAAGCAAAGCCTGGTGATGGAGAAAAGCAGAGAAGGAAAAGGGAATGAGGAATACTATAGATAAGAGGAACAAATATGGTGGTATCCAAAAACTTGTGAATAGTAGTCAGTGAACTTTATAAAAATTTCAATATGTATGGCTTAATGTTCTTGTGGAAACACCCATAATTGATTTATTAAGTCTATAATGAAGTAAGTTACATAAGCTGGTTTTTATTTTTTGTGTGCTTGCTTGTTATTTTGAAGATGGTATATCAATCAAATAAAGTAGAGCCTATTTGAAATCCAAAACAGTATGGCCCAAAAGAGGAGCAGAATATTGGGAATGGTCAGGTGATCCATAAAGCTATAGAAGCCAAAAATGAACAAGAAGGAAGTAACTCCAACCTCTTTTTTTTTTTTTTTTAAGATTTTATTTATTTATTTGACAGAGATCATAAGTAAGCAGAGAGACAGGCAGGGGGTGGGATCAGGCTCCCTGCTGAGCAGAGAACCTGATGCCGGGCTCGATGGAGGGCTCAATGCAGGACTCGATCCCAGGCTCGATCCTAGGACCCCGAGATCATGACCTGAGCTGAAGCAGAGGCTTAACCCACTGAGCCACCCAGGCACCCCAGTAACCCCAACCTCTTAACTAGACTCAAAACTGTGGAGATATTAGGAAGAAGGTATTCAGATCTCAAATGTGCTATGTAAAGGGCGTTTCACTTGATATTTAATCCTGGAAAAGTCATAATATTATCAAATATGACTTTTAGAAAACAGTAGATTATACATTGAGCATAAAATTTACTAGATTTCAGGTGGCTTAAGGGGTTTTTAAAAATATTTTAAAGGCAATTGTATATTCTTAATCCTGCATTTCTTGGTTTTGTTTGAAACACTGCATATTTTTAGCATTTTATGTTAGAAATTTATACTCATCATTTTCACAAATTACAAGGTTCTGCTTCAAGTCTTTAATTTTTTTTTAATTCAGCCCATGTGCAGCATAAGAATATGCAAAATACTTTATATTATTTACATTTTTTTTTCAAAGGAGATACAAAATTCTGGTTCTTAGTTTGGGGCAAATACAAGAAGCTTCAAACTAGACACAAAGGGTTAATATTAATTTTCAAATAGAAGTCTGCACTTTGTGTTATATTTCTTTGAGATGTGAATATCAAATTCCTAAGGGATTTAACTTTTTCTGCAATTGCATTTTTAATAAAAGGAATTCTGAAAAATTCTCTGAACACAATCCAGCACAATTGACATATAACCATATATCTAAACGATACAATAAATACAAATAAATGTCCAGTTTATTTAATAATGCTCCTTAACATTAGGGGACTAGTTTTAAATTTAGAAACAATAATTCTTTTCTTTAATTTTCCCTATTTCAAATTTAATTCCATTTATTATGGGGTTGAACATAATTTGGAAAATTTATTATCATAAAATTTACCCAGAACATTAACTATTATCTTTTTGAAATCTTTGATCTTCTGATAAATTCACCATCTTACTGTTGAATAGAAGCATCATAAACTTCAAGTCTTGTTTTAAGATTTTTAAAACCTTAAAAATAGAGACTAGAGTTCTATCTCAGAAGCCTACCTACTTTTCAATAGCAAAAATTATGGTGTTTTACACATCCTTTTCATCAGTCATCTCAACTTTGACAGATAGACAAAACAAATGAAAATAAAATTTTATGAAATTATAATAAAATTATTCTAATGTGTCATCACAAAAAAGGAATCATTGAAAGTCATTTAAAAGCAATTCAATATACCTACTGTTTTTCTAATGGAGGATATGCTTTAGTGTTGATAACAATAAAATGTTTAAGTGATTCAAGCAATTTTCAAACATGTTTTTCTCTTCTGTTGAGGTTCATACAATTCCCTTTCCCCTTATTGATACTTTTAAATTAAATTTCTTTTTTCACTTTCTTTCTTTTATCAGTACAGAATAAACCCATCTTTTCCAGGTGAAAGTGATCTCAAGACTGACAGTCCATTTCATACTAATTAGTACCACATTTCTAAAACTGATCTGCTTGAATTCTTCTTTTCTTCTAAGGCCAATGTTTAGAAACAGTTTCTGAATACATGGGAGTATGAGGAGGTGAAGCTTCCAGTAAAGTTCCTAGAGCTGGTCACAGAGATTCTTCCTCAGTTGTCCAGTTTAGGTCTGTAATGAAGTCAAGCAATTTAATTCTCTTTGTTTGCTTATCTAACAGAAGTAGAACAAAATCCTGTCTAAGACATATGTCATAATTAAACATAAAATTTTGCAGTTTATGAGAATATAATTATTTTAAGGTAATAAAAGGTTCCACTCACCTAAATGTGCCTTTTGAAATATCTGTAGAATTAGGGAAAGAGAGAGCTGAATCCTTGGCTTCAGAGAGCTGGGCTTCAAGTTCTCACTTCATTTACAAGTTTGTGACATTTCTGGTATTCAGCATTGACTTATTCTGACTCTGAATGATGACCACCCAGGCACATGAAAGTTGCAGATTTGGTGTGTGCTTGGAGCATAGTCTGGCCTGAAAGCTAGTATAGGAGGAACTTTCTTAGCTTTCTGGCCTGAATGGTCCTAGAGCTCTGTGATTCTGCCCAGGGGAAAAAGGATGGAAACTTCTGAGGCCCATAATCTCTTCAAGGACTTTGGCTTAGACCTCAGTCCACTATGATTCTTTAACCTCTTTCGCCTTAGAAATGTCCTAATCAACCTTTAGGCTAACGGGACAGAATAGACTGTCTTGGTGATTCCTCTGACCCTTCTATCCCTCCGGGATTTCAAAACCAAAATATATTGCTTTAGGTGTATCATATCGTGGGGTCAGTGACTAGCATGCATTTTGCCGCACAAAGTTGAGAATACTGAGATGAACCTATAGGACACATTCACCTAAATGAAAGTGCTTTAGATGTTTCACTCTTCTGAGAACAAGCCAGATCGGGAAAAAAAATAAAAAGTAATTTTCTAACCAGGCTTGCTCATATCTGGAATATCATAAGACTGTTTATGTAATGAGGGGAAAGAAACTAGAAAGCATTTTATTCAATGAAAGATTAACAGACACTTGGGACCCAGACTGTATAATGTTAACAGAAACATGTAATCATAAAGAGAGATGATGCCAACAACTTCAATAAAATATTTGAAAATATAGGAAAATAACTCGAAGTAAGAAATTTAATAATTATGAGATGATAGAAATGTAAATAAATGTAAATACATCTGATTAAATTCTGCCTGGGTTCAGCTGCCCCAGCCTAGTAAAGAACATTTCCTTTCACCTCAATATTCTTCATGTTCTTAGAATTGCTTAGTGAAATTTCTCATGTTTTAATAATTAAGAGCTTAGAAAAGCCCAAATACCACCATGATTGATCATCAAACATTGCTAAGCACTCGTGGCTATGGCTGGAACCCTGGAACATTTACATAGTTCAGAGCACAAGACAGAGGAAACCCATTAATAGGGAAATTAGTATGTGTTATAATATATATCCAAAATTCCTTATCTGCAACTCCAGTATCCAAAGAATTCTGACCACTAAAAGGTTTTTTTCATATAGTGACAAAATTAGACCTATCTCGATATATGAATAGTCATTGTTTTTCATTTAAATTAAATATCCATATATTATGTAAATATATTTTGAAGTGTTAACATGTCTGATTAGGGAGTGCCATCCCAGACCCCATTGGGTGTCACATAGTACAAGATACATGCAAAATGTTACCTTTAAAAAATTCAAACAAAATCCCAGTTCTCAACTACATCTGGCCCCTGGGATTTGGATAAGGAATTGTAGACTTGATCATATCTCATAAGCAATTTATTTCTCTCTCTCTAGCTCTTCTTTTTTAAGTCATCTGATTCATATTGGGGAATTTAGTCCTTAATATATGTTTATTTCAATTTTAAGTAATTGAAAATCAAATTAAATCATAAGTGAAATATCTCAATGAATATTTATGTATATAGTAAATTTTTAATAACATCTTTTGGTTTCCTCCTGCCAATTGAAGAGAAGTTCCTCTAGGTTAGTTGTTAATATTTTGATTTTTTTTTATCTCCAAAATCATGTACCCAAATGAAAAAATTATACTGAAACTATTATCTAATTCTAAATAATTTTAAGCACAAGAGATACTTTTAAAACCTTTTCTATTAATAATTTTAACTAAAATGAGAAAATCTTATAGCTTATTTAAATATCTTAGGAATGTGCTTTGTACACAATATAAAAGTGTATAAGCATAAAGTTATGGTAACTTATTATTATGGTAGTGAGTTTATATAAAAGCAGTAACCTTGCACTCCTTTGTTTAGAATTCAACAAAACAGCTTCTTATAAGAAATTTTAAGAGAAATCAGGTACACTTACATGATGAGTAAGAATGCTGTCATTTCAAGGAAAATTTTCAAATCAGTTTACACCCAGAAAACTGAAGTACAGTTATGTAAACAATTCAAGCTTAGGGACTCTCTTTTAGGAAGAACATTACTTTATTGGTTTCCAGAATTATATTATCTTTAGTAACAAGAAAACTGGCAGATTCCCACTATTTTGGCCTATTTGGTATGTTTGCCTAATCAATGAAGATGTAAAACCTGAGTTATCACTTCTCTTCAGACTGGCACCTCAATCCCATGTTTATGAATTACAAATTTGAATTCAGTGTCACAATTAGAGTTAACATAACTAAAACAAGTGGAAAATAAAAATTGACTTAATTTTCTCAAAAATACCAGGTCAGAAAAATTGACACAGATGTGGCTGTGCAGTCGCATATTTTTAGTGTTCTCTTTATTGTCTCCTGTTCACTGAAACATCTGCTTCATTTTCCAAACTAGTAAAAAGTCTTCAAGCCCTAATAGACTCCACACTGAGTTTTATGGATCGTATTAGTTGAATTCTACTCTCCCTTTATTCATCTGAGGAACATGTTTTTCATAAATCAGTGTTTAACTAGACAATTTGGCAGGATGATTGTTGAAATTCTTGTTTATAAAACTTTCAAACTTTTATTTGAAGTGGTTCTTTTCTAAATTTATAACTACTTGTACAAGAAGACATCCATTTGTCAGAATAATAAAATATTTAAAACAGCAAACTCTTTAATAGTAAAGAATAATTTATAATTGTCAAAGTTAAATCAATTGGCAAACATATGAGTGCTTATGTGTGTGTTTCATATCTTAAGGTGTGTGAAAACATGAGCATCTACATGAAAATATAAACTGTACATAAATTTGTGAATGCTAATTTTTTACAATGACTATAGATAGCTGATGTGGAATTGTGGAGTTTGAATTATCCATTTATACTAGGCTGTAATAAATTGATAACTCATGGGTTGGTATATTTTGGAAAGTACATAATCACCCCAATTTCCTCATATCGATGAAAAGGATGAAGAATGAACAACCATTAGATTATATCTCTCTGTATGTCGGTATGTGCATATACAGATAAATGTGTATAACTGTATGTATACACATACAGTTTATCTAACAAATAAAATAATTATAACAAGAAAGAGTGTTCAAATTTATAATCAAAGTTTCATGAAATGTATAAAGACCTAATTCTGTCATTTAAATGTCACATCTTTGAAAGTCAGTTTTTTTTTAAATGGAGACTTAGTGATAGCCAGTGAATATAAGGAAATTTTTGTGGATAAACAAAATAACCTCTACAAGTGTCTGCATAGGTCTCCTACAAAGGAAAAAGAAAATTAAAATCACTTTATCTCTCCTTTCAGTGTGAGAAATAAATAGATTTATTTATTTATTTCCCATGAAATCTCCATTTTGAAGAAGTCAGAACATTTTGGTGGGGTTTACCCTCTCCCAGTTCCTGGGGTATCGATACCAGTCCCTTTACTGGGTCAGTGGTGGACATATCACTGCATTGGCTAATTAAGCAGTCCTATAGCTGATATCCTATCGGGCACAGTGATTGTTTCTGAGGTGACTTTGCGAACTATGTTGATGAATCAGAGAGATGTTAAAGACTTTTGTATAGTGGCTGAGAATAATAAACAATGAACACATTTGCTTTGGACAGTGTCATGTACGAATGTAAAGTATGAAAGTTCTAGAGTAAGGTCATCACAAAATGAAAACTAAAGCATAACCAGGAAAACCACAGTCCATCTGAAAAATTACGCAAAAACCATAAAAACTTTTAAAAATCATGTTAAATATAAGGCAAAGTAAATTTTTCCCCACATTTTTAAAATATGAGCTCTCTTGTGGAATTGTACTATTTGTACTATTCGAGTCAAAGGATGGTCTGAGGGTTTTCTGTTTTTACAGATAATTGGATTAATTTTATACCAAACTCATATTACTTAATAATAATTTTAAACACAAATTTAATTGTTGCACATTTCTACTTAACAGGCAACCGTATTCCTTTAATCTATATCTTTATGCCTCAGCATCATGGGGAACATTTCATAGATCTCTTTTAAGAAGACAGACTCTGTAGCAAGCACGCCTGGGTGGGCGATGCTGCTGTGCCTTTTGTTTAATCTTGCTTTGCCCCAGCTTACTAGCTTGAAAACAGATAAAACTAGTACCTGCTATGGTCTGACTGTTTGTGACCGCTCAGAATTCATATGTTAAAATCTTAAGCACCAAAGTTGGTGGTATTAGTGGGTAGAGCTTTTGAGAGGTGCTTAAAGCGTGAGGGTGGAACTCTCATGAATGGGGTAAGTGCTCCCAGGAAAATAGGGTCCAGAGAGGCCCCTAGCCCCTTCCACCAAGTGAGGACTTAGCTAGAAGTCCTGACTATCCTGGCATCCTGAGTTTGGACTTCAGTCGGCAGAACTGTGAGCAATAAATGGCTGCGCCTTGTAAGCCATCCAGTCTGTGGTATGTTATAGCCAACTGCACAGATGAGGACAGTATCCATCCCAGTATGACCATGTGATGGTTAAATAAATGACGTGATATATCTATCACCCTTAAAAGATCCTTGTCCCATAGGTATTATTCAGTACACACTGTTAATATAATTCCTAATGTTATTATAATTAATTTTGTTATTTATTATTAGTTTATTAGTGGTCGTTACCTCCATAATGCGATATTCAAGGGTGCCATTATAGTAGTCACTCATTATCTCAACATATTCATTAGGATTTGAAAAATCTTTGTCTCTCAAATTATTGGACACTTAAAATATTTGTTAAAATATATATTGATTTTTTTAATAATCAAATAATCTTAACTTATTTCTTCCAACGCAGATTTGTATAAATTTGACCTGACTTATCCAGTGATATTAAGTATTGGCATTACGTATTCTTGCAAAAAGAATACATGGCATTCACATTTATGCTATTAATAATGTAGAATTACATCACAAATGTATTAGTATGGAAGACTGGGATTTGAAAAAGCTATTGGATGGATGAATTTTTTCAGTTTTTTACTTTAAGTTTTCAGAGATGGTAATTAAGTTAGAAACAACTTTTTTTTGCTGAATTTATTACCTCAGTGTTTTGAAAAAATGTTACAGTTCAGATATCAAAGATAGCAAAGATGTTCTCTGCTTTCGATCCTGGCTTACTGAGATTGGAATGTGGCAGTTGGGGACTCAGATAACCACAGTTAAATGTGTTTCAAACTGACTTGACATGTGACTTGAACAGTTCTTGTTTTTGAAAACCTACACTGGAATACAAGCTAACAAGAAAAATAAAAAACATGATGAAAAAAAAAAAACCCTTCAGAATAAGCATATATGCTTGGTAAAAATGTTAATAGTTATTTTCTACATCTATATATTTTTATAACAAATATGTAAATGTAATATTTATTCCTTTTTATATGAATATGAAAGAAAAAATGCAGAGAGAAAAATTTTAAGAGAAATAAGGTCTGAAGAAATCAAATGGCTTTATAAAGTCATAATTTATGCCCACTAAGTTTTGAAATAAACTTTATTATATTATTAATTTACTATATTTTAAAATACCATTTTAACAATAGTGCTAGAGTTGGCTTATGAAAATTAAATAATCTGAACATTTTGAATATGGGTAGTCAGAGTTTTCAAAGTCATAGTGTTTTGTGACTTCTAGCTTTAATATTTGTAAAATATAGGTATATAAATGTATAAAAAATAAGTAGTTAAAATGTGCACTCAGGAGTCATTATCCCAGAGTCTAAGTCCAAGTTTTGATATGGGACTTTTTAGTTGCATCACTTTAGTATTTTGCTTAACCTCTGTAGCCTCATTTTTCCAAATCTGTAAAATGAGGCTCATAGTGGTACTTGTGTCATATTTTTGGTTTTTCTGAGAATTAATTTGAATACATAAGTAACATAATTAAAAGTGCCTTGTTTATAGTAAGCACTCAGTTATTACTGTTGTTGTGGTATTATTGTTGTTGTATAAAGCATATAGAGGTAAAAAATAAGTTTCAAAGGGTTTATTTACCCTTGATATTTTAAGATAGCCTTGTACAGGACGGTGGAGTGATGAAAAAATGGCAGAGCAAGGAAGGTAGAAATAGACAAAAAGAAAAAAAAAGAAAGAAAATAAAACCCCCTTGCCTAACTGGGTTGCACAGAAAATAGAAGACACTCAGTTAGATTGAAATTTCAGATAAACCAGGAATAATAATTTTAGTATAAGTATGCCCCATGCAATATTTGGGATGCACATGTACTAAACATATATTTTTGTTCTTCTGAAATTTAATTTTACCTGGGCATCATGTATTTATTTATTAAATTGTTTGTGTTAAACCTGACAACCTGTGCCAACTAAGGAAAAATCATACAGCAAGTATAAGATAATCCAACTTATATCAAATATATTTATATGTGTACATTGTGTGTGCAGATATGTTATAGTCTTAAAAAATCTATGTAATCATCTGTAGGGATTTGCATTATATATGATAAGAAACAGTTTAGCATGATTATAGTATTATTCTATTATAGTAAAGTCAAACAAACATAAAACTATATTATGTGTATATATACTTACATATATTTCTTACAACAAAGTAGGTTTAAAGAAAGGGAAATATTCTCTGAGGTGCAAAATCCAGTCATAAAATGAATCTTAGAATTGAAGTTGCATTCATTTACAGAATGACATTGGGAAGAATTGTATTAAATTTGACATTCCCTATAGCTCGTAATTCAGATCCAGTTATAGAGTATTTAACAAGTGCTGTGTCTGAAACATACACCTAGATACAGGAATTTGATTATGCAAGCATAGTTGATTTAATGTGATGCCTACATTGATCTGAACCTCCTCTTTACATTTAAAGAAGCATGGACTGGGGTGCCTGGTGGCTCAGTCAGTTAAGCCTCTGCCTCTTGATTTCAGCTCAGGGTTCTGGGATGGAGCCCCTTGTCAGGCTCTTCACTCAGCAGGCAGTCTGCTTCTGAACTTGCTGTTGAGGAAGAGCAAAGTTGGGAACACAAGTTGAATCCCTTTGCCCCTTGGACACAGGAATCCATCTCTTTTACTTTTTTTTGGCACTTCTGCTCCCTTCAGCGACTGTCCTCTCTTTCCTCAGCTCAGCTTACACATTTAGATCACGGTGTTTTTTGTTTTTTTGTTTTTTAAAGCAGAGTGTGAAGTAACTGTGTTCTGTTCAAATTAAAGTTTTAGCTGAGCTCACAGAAACCCTGGGGCTTTGCTTTCCCTAGTCCAGTAAGTACGATTAGGGTGATCATGTTGTCGGCTCTGTGGGCAGAAGTTCTTCCAGTGCAAAGCTGTGGACTGAGGTCAGTATCTTCTGATACAGTACTTAAAAATGTTTTGTTCAAGCTAGTATATTTTGTGTCATTGAAGGATAGCTGCAGTTATTCTGCGTTATGTAGCCAAAAAATAATTGCTGTCTGCTCTTCAGATAGAATTCAGTCGCCCCCCCACCCCCAGCCCCCAAATAGCAGATATGTATCTTGTAGAGTTTAATAGGCCTAACTGCAATAATAGTATCAAGTTGAAATTCAGGTAGTGTACTTCTAGGTAAAATGCAGTGAATGAATATTTTTGAATGTTTTTCTAGTGAATGCAAGTTTTATTGAGATCTATGGCATAATTTAAACTCAGGTTTGGCAACCATTTGATTAATTAACTGCACATTTCTATTAGCATTACCAGCATAAACCCAGCTCCAACATGCGTTGCTCTTCAAACTATGATTCTAAACTATCTATTGTTTTGGGTGTCTTTTAAGTAGAACAAGAATATTAGAAACATATTTTTGATTATTTTTAGGCTTATTACATAGCAGGAGTCAAATTATGAATATAAAGTATCATAAAATGGTATCTAGAATGCCATAGATAACTTACTTGGTGAGTACCCAGTGGATCAGTTAAGACTTTAAACTAATTAATTTTCAGTTGTCAGTCAACAATAGAAGAAAATGGGAAGTGTATTCATATTCAGAAGATGAGTGAAGATAAACAAATAGCTATTCTTGCTAAACTAATCTGTATGTTCACAGAGGCTCTTTTTACAGGGAATTTTGTCAGCGTGAATTCTGTATAAAAAGTAACTAATCATAGGGGCGCCTGGGTGGCTCAGTGGGTTAAAGCCTCTGCCTTCGGCTCAGGTCATGATCCCAGAATCCTGGGATCGAGCCCCACACGGAGCTCTCTGCTCGGGGGAGCCTGCTTCCTCCTCTCTTTCTACCTGCCTCTCTGCCTACTTGTGATCTCTGTCTGTCAAATAAATAAATAAAATCTTAAAAAAAAAAAGTAACTAATCATAGAGAACAATTTTAGAAAACATATTGTTCAACAGAATAGGTTCCAAGAGATATTTATAAGCTGATAAATGATCTAAAACTAGTGAAAGTATTGATGATATGAAGTCAAATGTAAAGTTTGAGCAGGGATTTCTTGTGTATTCAGTCATTTTTCCTGAGTTAATAATTAAACAGAAAGCATTTTTCTTTCTGTGACATTAGTGAATGCATTTTACTCTTATTTTACCCCAAAGGTGTTAGAAGTGGCTGTGGAGTTATGAACAAAATGAAACAACTAATGCTGGTTAACAATCACCCAGATTTATGAAACTGTAATATATCATGAAATTGTTTCTGCCAATTCTGAGATGGAGTAATGCTCTCTATTCTCAAATATCCAGGCAACTGAAAGTTGGCTACTCAGTTCCAAAGTGACAATCTCTTTCTTCAAAAATACTCAATAGAGAATTTGAGATAAAGTAATTGAAGATTACTTTATATTACTTATATTACACATAATATTCATATGCAAGTTTAGAGAATTTCCAAATTTAGTCTTCATCTTTTTTAAGGTGTATTATCCCAGTTGTTTTTTTAATTGTTTTAACAATTGGTTCATTGCTTTTCCATTTAATTTCAATAAATAAACCTCAAATGGTACCTTTAATAGATGTGCAGAGAAAGAGAAAGACAGTGTTTGAAAAAAACAAAAAAATATGTGTGAGTAAATTTCAACATTTTGGAAAACTCAAAGGATATTTGGGAATTCTGTGTACTATCCTTGTAACTTTTCTGTGTTTCTGAACTTCTGTCAGGATACCAACATCCCACACATCACTGCTTCCACCATCACCACCACCATCAAAGCTTCAGCATGTGCTTAATCACTAAGATTTGTAGTTTTCCCCTTTTACAGAAAGCCTATGAGTTTTCCTTACTGCCCTGACAGCTCAATTATAATATATCAGCATGTTTTCAGTACTTTAGGGAAAATTTCTTGTGGTTTTATGGCTAAAGCATTTTCAGCTTACCTGATTTCCTTTAATGCAAAAGTGGAGGGTGTCTCACATTTTTTAATGCATGTGTTAGCCCCCAAAATAACTCCATAGATATTTACTATATTTACTTTAGTGATTTCCTTTTTCCTCTGCTGACTGTGTTACCTGTGGGTAAGTTCTTATGTTTCAAATTTGGTTCCTGTATCTCACGCCCCCCCCCCCTTTAAATGATTGTTGCTTCTAACTTCTCTTTTTGTATTTTTAATCCAGGTCTACATTGAAAAGTTCTGGCAACCGAAGAGTTATGTGGGTCACAGACATTAAACAATATTGTTCTCTATTGTATCTCTACCAAGTCACTATCTAGTATATATGAAGTACTATGTAAAGAATAAATAAAAATTAATAGAATTAATGCATGAAGTTAATGGAATTAATAAATGAAATATTAATACAGACTCAAATCAGCAATAATCATCCTTACACAAAAAGAAATACAGATTTTTTTTATCTTGTTTAGTATATAAAGTTGGGAATATAAGATCATTAAGATAATGAAATTCACAGTAAGGAGTCAGTCATGATAAATTTGGAATATCAAAGAATTGAAGAAAATCAATAGACAAGGGTTTTTCAATGAAAACATTTAAATATAAGAACAAGAAGGCAGAGCCGTTCATGAAAATAAATAGAATAAATTGAAGTTGAGAATAGTCTTTCTTGAGAATTGTTTTGGTTGTCACCTTTAGCAGAACCAGATTAAAAGAGATATTTGTGTGACACTTACCTCAATCTGTGAATAAAGCAAGGGTTCAGGTTTGTTTGTTTGTTTATCATTACATTTATTAGCTACCCCCAGCTACTACTCTGGATTCCATGGTACCTCTTTGTATCTCTACAATAAACTTGTAGAGAACTTCTCTTACTCAGTTTGAGTTTGTTTCTCTTCCTTACAATCAGTAATGTCTCCATCAAGGTATAAATCTCTTTTTCTCAGAGAAAGGAAACTGCTTCATCAAAAATGGCTTTGGAATTTAAGTTCACAGGACTTTGTGTGTGCACTTGTCCTCACCAATTAAGTAGATATCAAGGTCTTCAGTGACAAGCAAAGGAAAAAAATACCAAACTATTACTCTTTCTGAAGATCCCGTCTTAAAAAAAATTATATATGTATTATATTTATAAATAATATATAACATATATAATATTTGTTTCCTTATGAACTTTGTGTTCAAATGTTGCTTATTATATTTTATTACTCTCATTTTTTATTGCCCCACTGCTGCATTATCAGCAACTCAAAGACCAGAGTATTTTTCAAATTTGAATCTATAATATGTAGCATAATATATATAAAGTGATAGATGAATGAAATTATTTGGTGATGTGGAATTAAAATGAGTAACATTTATTAAACAAATATTAAATGTCCATTCTTTGTAATGGAAACTGCCAGGTGCTAGAGGCAGTGTTCTGATCAACAGTCTTTTATTGATAGTATTTTAATAAGGACACAGATTTTTTATATCTAATTGCATCAGTTATTAGTTACAATTACAAAAAGTTGCTGTGAGTGAGAAGCGAGCCATGTAAAATTAAACAGTTAAATGTTCTAGGTGGTCATTGCTTCTTTGAAGAAGAAATATCTCAGAGATTTGTTACATAAGTAGAAATTAACTAGCCAATGCATGGAGAAGGAAACTTTTGGACATAAGGAATAGCATTTGCTGGAGTCCTGGGGCAGCAAGCATTCAGTATGTCAAGAAAATGAAGAACAACTTGTGTGTTAGAGAGACCAGGTAAGAGAAGAGCACCAAAGGAAACATGTGGGTCAGTTAGATGAGAATTTTATGGATCAGACTAAAAGAAATGGGCTAATTCTAAAAAGATTTACAAGATAAAACCAAATGGCTTCAGTGAATACATTGGAAGCAAGCAAAGGTAGATAGATGCAGGGAGATCCGTTCAGAAGTCAATGTAATAGTCCAGGCAAGAAAAATGATAATTTGATCTCAAGTTATGCCAAAGAGATGGAGAGAAGTGGATGCATTTGAGAAATATTTCGAGGTAAAATGAGCCTTACAGAAAATTGGTTTTTAGGGTCATAAAACAAGAAAAGAAGGGAAAGGAAAAGAAACTAGATCTGCCCAAAGGAAAAACAGACCTCAAAAACACACTAGTGCTATTGCATTTACATGGTCAAACTAACAATAATTCCCTATTGATTTAAAAGATACATAATTGCCAATCTTATTACCCATCGTTGTAAAACTGACTCCTACATCTTTATTGGAATAAAAAAGAAGGTGGAAGGCAAAGATTCATTTGAGATTCTTTGTGAATTTTGAGTATCATTGTGCTGTGTTTTTTCAGACCCTTGGAATCGATAAAATCTTACTGTGACATTTATCACTTATGTTCCTGGTTCATCAGATACAAATAAACCCTGTTTCCTTGTCCTGTATATGTGGACTTGCAGTTCCCAGACTTCTTCCACTTGGTCAGAGCCATGCCGTTGAGGTCTAATGTGGGTAGAAATGGTATGACTCTCATAAAACACCCTTAGGAAGCCTCTGCACTCTCTTTTCATGTATCTGTCAACCTGCTGAATGCAGAAGATACCTGGGAGGCACATCTGGGTGAGAGAACAACAGGGCTGAAGTAACTGGGGTCTCGCACTACTTTGAGTGGGATTTTTCAGTAGAGTCTCCAAACTCACATGGGATTGTAATTAAACAAAATTCCATTAATTTGAACCAAGGAAATTTTGTGACTGTCTGTTATAGAAGCTAACACTATATACAATGCAGACTTTTTTGCTTTATTTATTTAACAAAACATATATATGTGTATGTACTAAGGTTTTCTCTTAAGTGCTTTGTAAATATTAAATCATTTAGTTCCTACAGTGCCCCATAAAATAAGTAATGTTATTCTTCATGTTATACAAAAGAGGAAACAAAACATGTTTATACAGCTGGTAAATAGCAGAGCCAGTATTCACCCCAGCCACTCTGGCTTCAGAGTTCCTGCTGTTGGATTCTGACCATACTACCTGAATTTAATTGAGTATTCTTTTAAAGAATGTTAATTTGTAGGAGCTACACTTTGGTTTTCCCACACCACTGAGTATTTTAGGAATTTTGTATCAAGACTAACTTTATGGGGAAAGCAGAAAGTACATTTGGCCTAAATTTCACTTTCAAGAATCTCAGATGAATATGGTTACATTTAAGTCACTGTATTTTGCGTGTTTTATAGTTGAGCTAATTAGATGTAAAATACTATAATTTTTATAACCCTGCTTTTATACTTCATTTCTTTTCAAGTTACCAGGCGGTATTAATAATTGAAAGTGGCCCAGGCAGACTCTTAGTATCTAAGTGTCTAGTTTTGTACACTCATCAGTAATTACGCCCCCCCAAAAAAATTGTATATCCTGTGGAGCTCTAAACGAACTCAATGTGATGTCTCCTTAAATATCTAAAAGCTTATAGAACTTTAATAGTTACAGGCTTGTTCCATGGTACCACTAGGTGAGCCTCCAGTGAAGTTGTGGTAAGCAAAGGTGAGTGGAAAAGAGGGGCTGAATAAGCTAATTCCTTGTCCTTGAAATGAATTTTAAGAACGTTTCATGCTTATCTAATTTGGGGAGAAAATACAGGGTTTAATCTTTTCTATATCTCATAAGATATTGTTAGACCACATCTCATTAGAAGTTGGGCTATTAATGAAGGAGATAGTTGACTATGGCATCTGTGCCATTCGATCTGTAACTTTAACTTGGGTCTACTAAGAAGAAAGGAAAGACCTATGTATGGCTAATGTAATGTCAAAAATGTCTCTAAGGGTTTGGCTTATCCCTTCGGGGTTCACAGAGAGTCAGCACCATGCTTAAACTTAAGTCCTTACACAAGCTGAGAACTTTGATTTGTGAAGGTTATTTGGGTTTCTTTCTCTATCTTTCTGTCAGTCTTTTTTTTTTTTTTTCATCCTTTCCCAACCTGAAACCATTTCTTCCTTTAATGAATAAGTGTATCCATGGGACTTAAGATTAGAGTGACTCAGTTTTTATGTTGTGCTGTCATTTTATCCATCTACGTAAGTAACATGCGTATGTGGTTTTTGTCAGATGGCTAATATGGTCCTCGGTGGCATAGTTTAATTGCATGTGCTTGTGTTTATTTTTGCTTGTCATAATTTATTAACTTTAATTATCCAAATTTTTCTTCTACATACAGAATTACTTCTAGTTTAATTTAAACTCCATTTGTGGTTTTATTGGTTTTCTAAAGAAATCTAATCCGTGTAAATAATATTATCTTAAAAATATGTCTTGAGTGGTATAGGGGAGGAAACACATTTCCTCTACCCGTCTTAGGTCTCAGCTGAATCTCTGTAGCAAAAGACAGGTTAACAAAAGAAAATCATACAAATTGATTTAATGTAAATCTTAATGATGTGGGAATCTTCATTAGGAAGTGAAAGCTCAAAGAAGTGGCAAAACCTAAGTGCTTGTATATTAAGCTGAACAAAGAGAAGCAGTGTGGAAAAGTAACTAAATTATATGGGGACACAAAAGAAAGATAAAAGTCATTTTCACAGTGTCTGGATTCACCAACTCACATAGTAAGAATGTTCCTTTTCTCTTGTGAAGAGAGAACATCTTTCACATGGGAGTTTCCACTCCTGCTTTCTGGAAGAAAAGAGGAGTTCCAGTGTTCTTACACCTGTTGCTTTGCAAGTGCCTTTAAATCAAAACAATCCTTATACCAAAGTGGCATATTTGGGCTGCCACCCTTCAGTGACATGATAAAAGAGACCAATATATGAGGTTAAATGGTCAGGATTTGAGTACCAGATTTTTTTCACTAATACTGGGATGAAATTGAAAAATCTCTTAAAATATTCTGAGCCTCAGTTTCCCCATCTGTTAAACCAAGGTGAGAATTGCTAGTGAAAACATCACGATAATGTAAATGAAGTAATAACTTATGTGAAAACATTTAAGAACACTAAAGTTCTAGATAATTTTTTTTTAGTTTATTTATAAAATATTAAATAATGAAAAAGGTAATGCAGGCTGTCATGGTGAAATGAAAATCATTATTATAAAACATGTCTCAGTTAGACATTCTTATAATACTGCGTATTAATATTCTTAAGTGCTTACTATATCCTGAGTATATATAAAATACAGTAGAGGTTTTCAGTGTCTTTTCTAAAATTTCACTCATTTGTTTATGCTAATCTAAACATTACAAGGATAAATGAAGGTCTAAGGAAATATATATGACACTGTTCAACTTTAAATATTAGAAATTTCAAATGAGAAATTTATTTCTTTGAATATTAGATTCATTATATGCAACATCCTCTTGAATATATAAATTCATCACTGAACAAGACAACTTTGTATTAGGTGTTAATATCTCACTCAAAAACCACCTATTTTTATAAGAAACTGACTTGTTATGATTCATTTCTTTATGACAAAAAATATTTGCTGAATTTCCTTGGTATTCATTGTATTTGTATTTTTTAAAGGTTTTATTTATTTATTTGACAGGGAGCACAAGCAGGGGGAGCAGCAAGCAGAGGGAGAGGGAGAAGCAGGCACCTGCCAAGCAGGGATCCTGATGTGGGGCTAGGGTCCAAGGATCATGACCTGAGAGGAAGACAGATGCTTAACCAACCGAGCTACCCAGGCACCCCTGTATTTGTATTTTCTGAAACAGTTTTAGCATAACATGCCATGCTAATTATGTAATGCCGATGGAACATATCTCAATTTAGCAGAAAACTCTGTAACAAAAATGTGGCCACAGTATTTTTCTTTTGGAAAAAAAGCAAAAAAGCTTTTCAACAGATACACACTCCAATATTCATATATGACCAAGATTTTTTTAAAAGAGAAAATAACCTCTTAAAATGAAAAAGACAAAAGAAACCATTATAGTATAAATTATTAAGATAGTTTAAAATTTTGAAATTTGCCAAAATGTAAAAAAAAAAAGGGCATAAGGATCTAAGACTTCTATGTCTTCCGAACCCACTGAGTAATCCAATAGCTATTTTAAGATTTCTAGAATTCTATGATTTTCTTTTGACACATTTCAAATATTATTAGTGCTATATTTTTAAAATCATCCTTCATCATTTATATTTATTCTGACTTTCACACTTCTGAGTGTGATTTACAATATTCTTTCCAAAAGAATGCTTTTATATTTCCCAGTGAAAAATGAATATAAAATTATAAACCTTATTCTCCCAATTATAATTTGATATAAAGTTGTTAAAATATATAATATATTCCCGTAGACAAAATTGATCCTGATAATACACCGTAGCACTTCTAGGATTTATTAAAAACAACCATAGAATATTAATTTGAAGAGATTAAATTTTTAATGACCAAATACGTTTATTTGCTGTTTCTCCTATAAGTACATTTGGAATTTAGATTTACTAAATCTAAATTTAGTGGGTTTTGTTTTGGTTTCGGTTTTGTTTTTTTTATAGAATCATGGGTCAGATTGACTTTTTGTGTCAGTTACATATAATAATAACTGTGGAATCAAGTAATAATTGGGGAAATTTCACTAGCAGCTCATAAAATTATATCTGTGTCTTACTTGCAAGCATTGAAGGGTGACAGGTTAAGAAGGTTAAGATCTTTCTAGAGTGGCATCAGAGGTTGTTTAAATTGCAATTACAGTTTATAGTGCAGCTGTTAAAATCCACCAAACCAAATTTTCAAAATGACCTTTTCCATTTATCTAAGGAATTTTGCCAAATGTTTAATTTGTAGGCATCTCACTTGGGCCCTTTTCCAAATATACATCTTTGAATGAATTATCTCATCTCCAGCTTTCACGCATAAAATTGAATGTCTGTGTAGGTGACCTGTAATATCAGCAGAATTAACTCTTCTTCATATCGGAGATAGCATTCATTTAAATAAGATAAAATAATTACTAACTCTCGAAAAAGAAGACATCTTGAAGAATTTCCTTTTTAATGGCTATTAATGTTGCCTTACAAATATTATGAATTTGATTTTGAAATCTATGTGTAAGATTGGAGAAAAATATTGAAATGTCAACATCAGTGCACTTACCTGACCTATGCAAATATCAAGTTACAGATGAAGATAATACATTAATGTGTCTTTACTAATTTTTACATAGCTATGTCTATATTAATTATATTTTCAACCTTTAAAAAGTAAACAGTAGATACTTAATTTTCTCACTGAAGTAGATAGTTAAAATGAGCCAAAAAGGAGAATACTATTTGAAACTGATGTATCTATGGCTTGTCTTGCTATCAAGATGGACTAGTTTTAAATTATAGCAAGCAAATTGGACAAGGGTAAACAATGTGATTAATTTAATTGGCCACTGACCTTTTATAGATCAGGAAGAGATGATGAATACCTTGAAGACCTCTCACACATCTCCTAGGTAAAATGGTCTTGTCTGTGTTATGCTAAATGTTCATGATAACCCAGGCCCTGTTTTCTCACTAGCTATACTGCCAGAATATTTGAATGCTAAAACCTCAAGTATAGAATCTAAAAGTAAATAGAACTACTCCCAGGCAACAAATCCAAACTTTTACACATGTTATGTAAATGAGCAAGTGTATTTTGTAGTGGCGAAGTCTTGTAAATGAAGTCTTAGAAGTCTTGTAAACTGAAGTCTCAGTTTAAATCTAGGATCCATTACATAGGAATTATGAGACCTCAGAAAAATTATTTAATATTTCTAAGCTTAAGTTTCTTCATCTGAAAAGTGAAAATAATAACTGTGCCTGCCTATCAAAGTTTTGGGTCGAATAAAAGCAAATAGTAAAGAACAAATTCTTAGCACAGAGAGTAGTAATTTGTCAGCACTCTTTAAATTATAATTTTTGTTACAGTTAAATAAAATTAATATAATAGCCAACATTCTTACAAAGCACAACACACATGCAAATGTTTGACTCCCATAAGAAGTATATCATAAAAGTGGTCTAAATGACGTACTATATATTTAGGTTATTATAATTTTATTACCTGCAATGACAGCTGTCTGAATAAAGTAGAAGTTGCTGTCCTTGGAAAAGAGTGAGAAACATATATGGGAGATACGTAAAAGTAAACGTGCGGCGAAAGGAAATGAAGCATCATGATACAACTCTTACTAAGCCTCAAGCACTATCCTTGAATTTTATATGTGTTATCTTAGTTAACGGTCAAACCCAGAGTTAGATTACCAGAATGATTCCCTTTTACAAATGAAAAAAATAGGCAAGCCAATTATACCAATTCTGGTGAATATTTAGCAAACGTAGGAGATGGCATTTAACCCCAGGTCTGTCTGCTCTGACCTGACTTATACTTTTTATAGCCATGTTACATGGCCTCTTATAAACAGAACTTCAGACAAGTATTTAGATATATTGTGCAGAATATAAGAACATGCATTATGAGCCTGAGTAGGGAACCTCATCTAAGCAACTGAGAAGAAGGTGGGAAAAACGATTTCATTGGATCACTATCTGAGACTATGAAGCCTGAGTGGTTGCAAGCTTGCTTGGGCTTTGCATGGCCTGAACTTAATTTGCATCCCAGCTCAAACATTTCTTCTTGTGTAACATTGTTCTGGGACTTTCACCTCTCTAAAACTTGGTTATCTTTTCTTTAAAGCAGAAATAGTACCAAAGAAAATAATTTCTTTAAAACATCCAGCGCAGACTCTAATAAATAGTGATGTGGGTATATCCTTGTTATTATTGTTATATTGGTTAAATAGCAAGGATACTGAAAGATTACGCACACATAGGTTAAACATGAAGAACAAAAGTTAGACCTTTGTGATCCTATGTGTAATTTACAGAGATAAATGAAACCTTGGATCCAAAACTAGCAAACAAAAGGTCCTGTGTCCTCCAGTCTGATCAGCATTTCAATTCTAGCCTGCCGCTTATAAGCTTGGGGTTTGTCCAAGTTAATTAGTCTCTTTAAGCTTCAATTTCTGCATCTATAAATGATATTACTAATAGCACTGTGGAAGTATCTGTTTCAGGGTTGATTTAGATTATAATTGATAACAAACTAGTCTAAATGTCCTTCACATGTCTAACTTTAATTCCTTTAGTTTGTGAAAACTGATTTCACTCTTTATTAGGTTATAAAAACCCCAGGTAGTGTTCATTGCTAATTAAAAGTATGTTTCTTTGAAAACACCCAATATATGTTAGCTGCTTCAAAGGCTATAAATTGTACTTCTACTAATTTTTTACATGGAATCTTAAAAATATAATTTAGTTATGAAAGTTGTTTTTCATGGCAAATAGCTAATAATTTTATTACTACTTTTGGTCTATTTTTATAAATTCAAAGAAGATAAAATCTTGCTTATTGGACTTTTTAAAACCTCAGACTATAATATGTTTTACAGAAGGAAAAATACAGAGTGCAACTTCAAATACCAGGATGATTTTAGGGCTGTATATGGAGGAAAAATACCGAATTATTATACACTGATGCACTCTGGTAATAATCCTTTGAGTTCTAGTCAAGTCATTGTTTGGCACTGGAGTACTGAAGGTGATTTATTATAGATATCAATTTTATTTTCTGATACAGCCTTTATTGAAATTTTCTCTAGTATTTTTCCCCTTATGGAAATGTTCCTTCCTCTCAGGGAAGCTATGAAGAAATTGCTGACTGTTTGTCATGTAAAATACTTATATCATTCTATTGTCTATGAAAAAGTTCTGTATACAACCTAAAATTTAACCCTAAATTTTTACAGCATAGAGAAGCCTTGGAAATGAAATAGAAATGAGAATATAGTATTTTCAATTATACTGGAAAAAAATAATAAAGATCCAAGCCAAAAACACAAAGGTCTTTTATAGCCACCTACAAACAGAGGGGAAAAGAGAAAGAATGTATTCAATCCCCAACTGAAGACAAGGATAAGGAAGTATTATGACTTTCAACTCTCATTTGCAGTGCTTCTACCTCAAACCATCATCACATATCATAAGTTCATGTTCTGCAACAGTAATGATGCAGTTTCACATATAATGATAGAGGAAAGTGAGCCATATGAAAAAGCAGCAGGAAATTGTTGTGCCGAAATCTAACTTCTTTTAGGAAAGGGATTTAATGGGAATCTCACTGTGCATAAAAACAAGTTATTTAGACATAGGTAAATTGACATTTCAGTCATTTCGACTCTTTGTAGCTTGGGCAGGGATATTATCTCACATGTGCAAAGAGTTCTTACAGCTTCTTGCCTAATTATATGTTAGGATATATGATTAAACTGAATCCATGTACTGGATCATACAGTGACCCAAAAGTATTTAAAATAGTTTCCACCTATTTTGGCAGCTTCAAATAGGTGAAAAAGACCAAAATTAAAAGGAACAACTGTCATCAAATATATTAACCTGAAATATGAGAATGTTAATATTCATAATGAACAAAGAACAAATATTATATACGTATGACCTGACGAAATATACAATAAACATATAATTACATACACAGTAGTAGTCAAAGAATTAAAACAAAGCTGTCTTGGAATATAAATTTTATTTTTAAAATGTATTAAAATTATAGCACATAATGTTGAGAACGTGGTAAAGCTAGCACATTTAAACACAGGAGATAATGTAAATATTTGTGCCTATTTTGGAAAATATCCTGGCAATATGTATGAAATAAAATCATATATGCATATTTGTGATATTGGAATTATTTTAGTACAATTTATCTGAGGGATAAAAAAAAGAACTAATACTTTTATAGACCCACATCTATATTACTGAAGTAACTGCCAAAAATAAACTTCTAAAAAGCTGACCAAAAAGTGAAACAATGACTCTAGTAGTGTTATGGCCATTTAAACTGGGAAAAAGCAGTTTAATAGAAGTATTGTGTAGGCCTTTCAAATGATATCCATTAAGACTATGTAGAAAGTGGAGAATAATAATATTATAAAAAAAAAAAACTTACTATTTATAAAGCGACTTCACTCACTGCATCTGACCCTCAAGCAACCATACAAATGTCAAAGGGAACATAATATAGTAGATAAGAGCTTGGATCCTAAAAGTAAGGGGCAGTGTTCTAACGCCAGTTTATAAACTGTGTAATTTTCAGCATATTCTTCATCCTCTCTCTGATTCTTGGCTTTTTACCTATAGGAATGAAAGTAATAATTAAACCTGCTCCTATGGAGTTCTTTAGATTTAGATAAAGCATTAAGCTATAGGAAACTTACTATTTCATTGTTTAGATAATAAACCAACCATCAGAAAAGCATGTGTTGTCTACTATAAATTATTTAGTAAGATTTGCATCGGAGTTTGATAACAGGAATCCAGAAAGTACATGTGTAAAAAATAGGATATGCAGTTTTCATCAGCGCATGGTTTCTATTTTGCTAACTCAACAGAAGAATATAATCTCCTGGGGAAAAAACAAAAACAAAAACCCTTGAGTCATAGATGTTTTATTTCTTCCATCCCCTGTCAGTGTTCAAGGGATGTAATCTGAGTAAATAACCTTAAATGAATATATGCTCCTTAAGTGAGGCATTCCCTTGGCAACAGTTCTAACAAAATGACCAAGATAGTTTAAAGTGCCCCAGTGTGAATTTCCTCAACTTAACTTCACTTCTGCATAAAGATTTTTGTATTCATTTGCCCTCTTTCATTATTTCTTGTAAAGGTACGTCTGCCACCATTTACCTGGTGTTTTATTTCAGTGCCTCAAAACTAAAAGAGTTCTCATTCCTTCAGTCATGTGATCCAATGACATGCCTTGTGATACAATAAAAATGGGTGATACAAAGTTTCAACTCCAGAAAATATAGATGCATGCAGAAAAAAACCCTCAAATATAATAAATCAAGTGGTTGCTATTTTAGGGTTATGGGCTAATATGCCAATTTCTAATGTTATCATTATTTTTTTTTTAGTGCCATAAAATTTTAAGAGAAAAAATAAAGAAACATGGGAGAAGAAAAAATGCTGGTAAGCAACTCACAATAAATCACCCTCCTAACTCTGTCTATAACTGCCCAAGTAGTTTGTCATGCTATAAAACATATTGTTGGCATAATAAAAATCATAGGACTTGATATACAGTTTATTTTAATCCTATGCTGGTCTATGCCTAAAAGTTTTGTCTACTTTACTTTTTTCTACATAATTTTCAAAATTTGTGGGCATTTTATGCATAAAAGTTTATGGAATGTCTTAAATTTATTGTTTGTTTTTGTCACTATTGTGGAATTGCTATAATATAATACAGAAGTAATCATTGTAGGATAATTTCAAGTGATTCACTTTTCCTTATCATCTGTGTGGAAGAAAGGTTATGTATATTTCAGGTGGATCCCAATAATTTATTTCACAGCCATTAAAAAATGATATTGAGGGCGCCTGGGTGGCTCAGTGGGTTAAGCCGCTGCCTTCGGCTCAGGTCATGATCTCAGGGTCCTAGGATCGAGCCCCACGTCAGGCTCTCTGCTCAGCAGGGAGCCTATTCCCTCTCTCTCTCTCTCTGCCTGCCTCTCCATCGACTTGTGATCTCTCTCTGTCAAATAAATAAATAAAACATTTAAAAAAAAGAAAAAAATAGAAAAAGAAAAAATGATATTGAACTGATACTGTAATGATCCTTTTAAATTGTTAAGGATAACAAAATTTGTGAATTGCCTCATTGTTATTTGGTTCATTGTATGTGGGACCATATCATTACCTATGGAAGAGTTTGCTTTGGACATAATGTCTTTTTCTAGAAAAAAAAAGTATCATGGAGTAAAAGAAGTGCTATTTTTTTATATGGAACCTAAGTAGTAGAAAAGAATAATTTTCAGGGTGCCTGGGTGGCTCAGTGGGTTAATCCTCTGCCTTTGGCTCAGGTCATGATCTCAGGGTCCTGGGATCAAGCCCCACATCGGGCTCTCTGCTTGGCGGGGGGCCTGCTTCCTCCTCTCTTCCTCCTCTCTGCCTGTGTCTCTGCCTACTTGTGATCTCTGTCTGTCAAATAAATAAATAAATAAAATCTTAAAAAAAATTGTAAATAAAACCGAATAATTTTCAAACTTGAAAGTCACACTGTGGTCTAACGATGCTCAGTTTTTATACATGCATTGCAATTGTATTCCAGGATCTATGTGATACTAATTACACAATGTGTAGGCGTGTCCTTTGCACAGCTCCATCACAAAATAAAGGAGGAAAACAAAGAAATGTTCAACTCTACTTCAGTTTCATAACACGGGATATATACAGTCTTAGGTTCTTGTCTAAGGTCAAAAGGAATAACTGCATTTATCAGTTGAATATTGTAATCTACCTAGAACATATTGTTAAATGGATTTTTTAGTCCTTTTTTTGTCCTACTAATTCTCACGAATGTTTAATATCCTTTTCAGGGCATTAATTATCCATCAATATGATATTAATTTGTAAACATAATTTCATTTTGGTAAATTTAGTTTCTCTTTGATGTATTCTATTCTAGAGCGTGGTGGCAGTAAATATCTTGTTTATATTTTACATATAATTGTGTCTTACCTGCCATTCCAGTGCCTCTTTTCAAAGAATCTCTTTTCACAGTGACTGTTACCTGAACAATGAGCCACAATACAACCCCAGAGGTTGGCCACAACAACTGTGTTAAGACGCACAAGAGGTGGGTCACTCTGATAATCTCAACTAAAACTCTGAAAATAAGACTCAGGAACCAGTCACTAGGAGATAGATAGATAGATACTTAACATACATAAATACACACATATATACATAATACATACATGCATGTAGGTAGATGGGAATAGTACATATATACATGCACACATGTATACATGTACATATATACATGCATGTATACATAGACATTTGGTAGATATGAATGATCCCATGATCTGCTATCTGCAAGTTGGAGACCAGAAGAGCCTGTGTTATAATTCAGTGCAAGCCTAAGATCTAAGATCTAAGAACCAGGGTAGCTAATGTTATAAATCCCTATCCAAAGGCCAAAGACGAATGTCTCAACTCAAATAAGCAAGAAAGGAACCAGTCCTCCTTTTTCGTCTGCTTTTTGTTCTCTCCAGGTCCTCAGCAGTTCAGGTGATGCTCACTTGCGTTGGAGAGAGCCATCTATTTATTGAGTCCTCTGAGTCAAATCCTAATTAATCTGGAAATGTCGAGGTACACCCAGAAATAATGTTTAATCTAAGTACTCTGTGGCCCAATCAAGCAGACACATAAAACGAACCATGATACAGAGAGAAACTATGGGCACAGAGAGGCAGAAAAGAGCACAAATATTTACTATGTCCCTATATTATTCTCTTACTATGTTTCCTATAATTCATTTAATAAAATTACGTATCTGCCTGAATAAATGCATTTTAGGTCTTTATCTTCATGGATCCAAACAAGCAAATCACCATAGAATAGAGTTTTCTGAGGATACCTTCATGATGATCTACGTTAGTACACAACTTGACTAAGCACATCTAGAGAAATCTTATTGCTGGGCCTCGAGAGACCATTCCAATAGGAAGTGCTTTGTCATGATTCATTTGATTTTGGTGTATGTGTTCACACAGAGGGTAATAATTCACTAGTTGAGATCCTTTAAAAGAGATCCTACAAAGACTTTTTGCAAAGAGAAAAGATAGAGTAAACATTTAGACCCCTGACTCTTCAATAAGCTTACCTAATTATTTTTAGGCCTAAGAAAAAAAAGGACATTTCCTGGAGTTTTGTGTGTGTGTGTGTGTGTGAGAGAGAGAGATGGAGAAAAGTCCAAATAAAAGAGAATCCAGTTGCCAATAAATTATATACAAGGCCAGAAAGAACACTGCACTTAAGATCACATAATAGCCTATACTGGTCCAGTGAACCAGGAAAATGCACTTAACTTCATGAAGTCAGATGACAACATCTACTTCATGGGGCTGTTCTTGAATGTTAAATATAGTGATGTAAATTAAATTATTTTCAATTTATAGAGAATTAAGTTTGAGGAAGTATAATTTCTTCCATTGTATATTTTCTTGAGCAACTTTTTTTTTTTTTAAAGATTTTATTTATTTATTTGACAGACAGAAATCACAAGTAGGCAGAGAGGCAGGCACAGAACGAAGGGGAGATAGGCTCCCTGCCAAGCAGAGAGCCCGATGCGGGGCTCGATCCCAGGGTCCTGGGATCATGATCTGAGCCGAAGGCAGAGGCTTTAACCCACTGAGCCACCCAGGCGCTCCAGAGCAATTTCTTTTTCATGACCAGATATACATACCTGTATTTGTGTAATTACTAGTATGAACTCAGTTACCCACTTTACCCTGGTTTATAACATAACACTGCATAACACTGCATTTGCCTAATTTAGTTTATCTCTCCAGGAATGAAAGAGTGCAAACGTTCTGGTTGTTTTCTATCCAAGATGGCAAGGAGTTTATTTTTGCTACTTCGAGTTTACTGGGCTGGTAGTGGATAACTAAATTGATTCTGACCCTCACAAATACAGACTACTTGAATTTTATAATCTCTAAATTACTGAATAAGTAACTGAAAATATTATTACTAATAATCTAGTTTAATCTCTATAATTTAAATTATTAACTAGAGAATTCTATTTAGAAATTATTGCAAGATATATTTTAATAGACTTCAGTTCATTACTGAAAATAGGATGTTTGTAAATTTGTGAGTTTTCTTATATAAATGTATAGTCTTTAGACTTGGAAATTTTTTTAAAGATTTTTTTTTTAATTTATTTGAGAGACAGCACAAGCAAGGGTGGGAGGGAAGGGTAGAAGGAGAAGCAGACTCCCCACTGATCAGGGAGCCCGATCTAGGATTTGATCACAGGACCCTGGGATCATGACCTGAAGCAGAGGCAGTTGCATAACCAACTGAGCCATCCAGGAACCCTAGACTTAGAAATTTTGGAGCACAAAGTGGTAATGCCACAGATGTGTATAAACATATACATATATGTAGACACACACTTTTAGATCCATAAAAATGTATGTAATCTATATACCATTGAAATAAATATAGTTTATTGATCAAGTACCATCATAATATGGAAATACTGACCAACTGAAATTAAATTTTACCTCATTAATGAAATAGCAAATGATATTAAACATCAAATACGCCACCAGGGGAAAAAAGTACACGAAGATAAATACAGGAAATATGTATAGTTTTTAGCCATTTGAACAATTTAGACATTGTTTTCAGGATACTAAAAGATTACTCTTTGATAAACTTGATTCTTTATAGCCACTGTAACATATGAAGCACATATGTTAAGAATAGTAGTGTAATAATTCCGAAGATCTTCAGGATTATCTGAATTGCCACTCTATGTATATATTTTAACTTAAAGAAAAAAATTGTTTTGAATAGAACTCATGCTGAAGTCTGTAAATAAAAGCTGTTGAACAGAAATAATAAAAGTTATGGATAGAAGTAGCAGAAATTGAAATAATTTTATAGAATAAGTTTTGAAGTAATATAATTTTGCTACTTCTATGATCTATCAATAAACAATACAGTGTAGTGCATTAAATTATAGTGGTATAGTTCCTATGTTACATTTTCAATTTATTTAAAAACAGACAAATGGCAGAAGGAAAATCATAAAACACCCTTTTCACCTCCCCACAGGTTACAGCCATATATACTGTTCCATTTCTTTCAATTTATTCCTATCACAGAGTTGTTCTACAACATAGAAATTCCTCATCATAGCCTAGGTGAAACCTAACTTTGCTGAGACATTTCATAGTTCGCCAGGGCTTTTTGTCCAGGCAGTGTTTTCTTTAAGACTTTTGAAATACTGCCAATTATTAAATCAGTTTTATAGCAAAGGCAGACTGAACATATAGTACAAGTTTCTGAAAGTCCCATAAAAAATTAAAGTCAATTAGTAACCCCAGTAATTGTGCACTGACCTCTAGAATACAATAAACCTGTATTTGGCTTGCCCATAAAAAATAGAATAATACTTCCTAAAGACCCATGCCCAGCAGCAATAAGGATGAAGTACCTGTGGTAGTTAGGAGAAAAAACAAAAATAGGAATTAGGAAAAGATTCAGTTTTTCCAGCCTCTCTCTTATAAGAACCTGTATTTATGTGGCCCCATCTGGATAATCCAGGACAAATTTACATCACAAGATCCCAAGTTGGATTACATTAATAAAATCATGTGAAGTAACAGATTCACAGGTTCTAGGGATTAGGACATGAGCATTTTGGAGGGGCCATTATTCAGCCCACCACACTGTTCGTGAAAAATACCTTAACTAAGATAATGACTTTTCCTTTACTTTCCAGCATACACTTCCTCTCAGTGATTTTAACCTTCAGATTTGATATTAATGGCTGCATAAGTCTGGGGTCTTTGGATGGGCTGTTGAATTTGTTTCATTTAATGAAGGAACTCTAAACAAAAACCCTTTGCTTCTATTTAAAGTTGTCTTATTTTTAGATCAGGAACATGCAATTTATTTACTACTAAAGGAAAACAATTTCAACTTTCAAACTCCATTTTCTTCAGACCTATATTATGCAAATACAAGCTGAGGCTTTCCTACACATCTGGCTTCTGCTGCCATTAGTAGTTTTTCCTTCTTCTCCCTTAACTGTTGTGTAGAAAACTCAACTCCCTCATCCAAGTCGTAAGAATACCACACAAGTATTTTAAAACTTGACTCATAATTTAGAAGTCCCATTACCCACCTCAAGGCCTAACATAGCCAAGGTCTCTCAAATTCTTTCATTTTTATTCTTTTCTCATGTGCCTCCCCATGCCCTCTCAGGACCAACATAAACCTCTCCCCTGGTCTTTTGCACCAGAGTTTCATGGCCATGTTTTCCATCAAGCTAGCAAAAGTTATCAAAGTTGTATTTTTTTTTTCATTCCAAACAATGAAGCATTTTAAATAAACTTTTCTCCATGACATTTCACATAATATGTTCCATTTATTTAGTAATGAAAAAAGCAGATGAGAAAAACTGAAACTATGAAATACTACCTGTTTCTTCAACTTGCAGGCTTTGAAAGTAATACCAACAGTAGTAAGTGCTAGCAGGGGTGTTAAAGTTTGTGAGCCAGGACATCTCAGAGAGAATTCGAAGTCTTGGTAATTATACTAAGTGATTGGAAGAGGGATCTTGAAATTGTTTCTTATTGGAGAGCCCCACATGTAGGAACTTATAGCTATGAAATATATTGGAAGAAATGGATCATCCTTTAATATTTTCTACACTGTTAAGTATTTCACAGTTTCAATCATGAAGATCCTTTACAATTTTTCAGTAATGAGTTAAGAATCTTCTTTAGCCTAGATTCTGGCAATTTGCCAGAATTACTGATATAATCAATGAAATAAATACTGTTTTTCTAACTTTCAAAAAGTATATTACAGTCATTTTATATGATAAATATTAAATGCTTGTTATAAATGCCTCTGAGAATGAGAGTCTCTCTAAATACAAGAAATGTCTTTATTTTCTTCCTTTCAGTAAATTTCATTATCCAATATCTGAATTATGGGAAATCAGCAAAACTAATATGAAAGAGTTTGTTTCACTTCTCCAGAAATAAGTAATGAAACACTTCCATAATTTTGAAGTATATGAGTTATAGATTTACAGTGGCAGGTATGATGATTTTTATACAAAGACGGGATCTCCTTTGGCTTCCTTTATTATTTCCTTTATTATAACAGTATAAAACTCTAAAACATTAACTGCCCCTTGTTCTCTGCAGCTGGGATAGCCAAAGACCCAGTTTTAAAAGGGAAAAGCATAAGCAGAAATTGGTTGGTGGGGACTCCCAGAAATCATGGGATGATGATGGTGGATAGAATCAGCAGGACTCCCCACCCCCCATTATTTACCCTTCCCGCTTCTTTTTGCCTGGATTAGAGAACTTTCCCCTGGAAAGTGGAGTAGCCAAGAATAGACCATAAAAATTAAAGTCACATGCTAAAGATAGCAAAATAAGAAAAGGAAAACACCTGGATTCTAAGAACTTAATCTGTTGTACTAAACCTGAATATTCTACATTTGTCTTCTTTTTGTGTGAGATAAATGAATCTACTGATTCAAGGGGATGCTTTAAATTTTATTATGTTTTCATTAGAATGAAATCTTACTGGTTTTAATTTATTCTTTTGTGGCATTCTTCCCAAATTCCATAAGTGTGTGTACATATGTTCATATACATGCATGTTAACATCAATATATGTTAGTACTAGAAAAAAAGTTATAAAAGTAAAAAGGGTTCTATGGTGAGTGCTGGGAAGTGTGTAAGCCTGATGATTCACAAACCTGTCCCCTGGGGCTAATAATACATTATATGTTAATTTTTAAAAAAATTAAAAGGGTTTTACATTTCAGGATAATGTTCTTAAAAAGAAATTCAGAAGCAAAATTACACATAAAGTCTTAAAAAGAGACATGTCCATTCAAATTAAAGTTACCTGTAATGCCAATGTCCCTGAATGTTTTCCTCATGCTCACTTCTGTGGGCTTTGAGCTACTTCAACTGAAATCCTAGTGCTAAAATGAAATCGGAAACACTGTCCTGAACAAAGGTCATAGTTTTATGAGCATGGCCTACATTTCCAACTTGAGTTCAGTCCCCACAGGACATACAGAGGTATGAATTGAGTTCAACAAAATTTAGTAAATGATTTTATTTTCATTTCATCTGCAGTTGTATATAGAACTAAACTTAGAGCCTCATAGTCATTTACATTTGTTCAGACCATTTAGTAAGAAGTGTCTAGAAAGTACACTTTATGATTCAGCTGTAGCAATCACTAAGGCAATTGGCTTTTGAATCTTTAGGTAGTGTTCTGCATTTGAACCCAAACAGCATTCTGAAATAAAGTGTCATATATTACAAGGTATTTTAAGATCCTCAAGTATTACTATTCCTTGAAGAACTTCTTTATTTCTTATAAACTCAAAAAGAACACTTTACCATGTTAAATTTTACTCTTTGTTCCAGTGTCACTCTTTCATTATGGGGGGGCCCTTCTACTGGGGACCTGGGATCTGGCTCCGGAAGGAACTTTCTTAAACTTTGCATTCTAACGGTCCTGTCTTGTGAAAATTGTTTTCCACCTTCCACAGAAATTCATACATTTCACCATGGCTGTATTTCACAGGGTCTGTGCTCTATTTTTTCAGTGATTCAGTAAAAACAGTTTTGGTGCCTTAGACAAATATTGAACTCTCCCATCCTCAAATTTCTCCTTCCAATTTGAAGTTTTACAAAAGAGGGTGCCTTTAGTAACTTTCTCTTTGATGTGACCTATTCTTCACAGCTGTTCTGATGCTAAGACGGGCTGTCAAGCTATGTCTCCTATTCCTATCATTTGTGGCCACAGAGAAGTGCACATTAAAATAAATTAAAGTATGATAGCCATAGTGATTTGAAAACTTGCTCCTAACATGCTTTTTAAGGTTCAGACTTTGGCATTTTATAATAATATAGTGTTCTTTCAAAGACGTTGTCAATTTTTGCTGCTCTCCTGGTTTCATCTTATCTGCAAATTAAATTATTGACAGGTTCTGTGTAAAGTTCCTTGAAATATTTCATATTTTGAAATTGTTGGCAGTGATTATGCTGAGGCTACAGAAAGCAAATGCAAAGACGTTGGAATTCAGAGACCCTTATTTATCATTCAAGAAGTCAAGATCCATGTTTCCCTCTAATTTTTTATGGTTTGGAGGAAAATAACTGTGCATGTTTGTAGTTTTAAAATCATCTAATGGTTCCAAATGTGCTTTTTTATTTTTTTAGTAATAATGCCTACCGGGTTATTTGCTTATGATGTTTGGATGATCACATTTTTTGAGACTTTAAATAATAGTGTCGACAATGCTAAATTAAAATTACATAAGCTAAATGTAGGCTAACCTAAAAATAGTCATTCAGGCATATATATTTTTGAAATGTTTATGTTTAACACTGCTACATAGATACATGCACGCACGTACCTATGTGTGTACATTTGTATATGTGTGTATGGAAATATACAACCACAGTCACACATACTAAATTTATTTTACTTGAAATTATATGCAAGTGGAGAAGTATAAGGTACTTTACAAGACAAAGAATGCTTCGTTTCTCGCAGCAGCTTCTGATCCACAAGACAAGTCATCCATCTGTCCATCTCGCCCACCCACCTTGACTTCCAATGAAATTACACTGACTGCTTAAAATATATACTGGAGGTTTAAGTCCTTGACTAATTTTAAATCACCATCTCACACACATTGGTGTAAAAAACATCATGCTATAAAGCACTAGAATATAGTGGCTTCGAAGGATTCTAGAAAGAAGCCAACTGAGTTTGAAATGCCTGTTTGTGGTTTACGGACCAGCTATTCCAATTCACCTACCTCAGTTTCCTCATATGTAGAAGAGAAAAAGAATATACTCTTCCTTTAAGTCATCTGGATTCTGTGGCCATTACTTCCGTCCACAACTTGTTAGCCAGAGTTCAATCACATGGGCAAAGCTTACCGCAAGCATTGTCTAGGAAATGTGTTTTTCATTTGGAGTCATGTGTGCCTATCTAAAAATCAGAAGACACTGATATTAAGTGATTACCATCAATCTATCCTCAATATCAGAAAATGATTATTTTAAGCTATTAGATCTTGCCATTCCTCTGTTCAGAACCTTGTAATAGTTCCCATTTCACCCAGAGAAAAAGTCAAAACTCATTAGAAGTCAAACTATCTGATATCAAGCTGTATTTGAGCTGATAAAATTTTGAAAGCAGGTCTTTGGTGAAAGAAAGTATGTGTATACATATGTATATAAGGCTATTATAAAGTTTTCTTCTATAAGGGACATTTAAAACAATTTACAAATAATAATAAAATATGCAGTGTTCTTCATGAAGAATTCAATGTACTTACAACTTCAGATTGAATTGCTGTTTCTTTCAAAGTCTATCAATTAATAATTCTGTTACTAAGAGTATTATCTCAAAATCATGAATGCATGTTTAATTACTATTCACATATAACATGTAACACAACAGAATAACTACTTAGAGGATTAACAAACATGTAATTTTGATATTAATGCCTGTTGAGTTTTTTTTTTTTTTTTTTAATGTTCAGAGTAAGACAAAAGTGAAACAATGAAGAACTGTCCATGCTGGAAATTCTTACATTAGTTTATGGCAAGAGTGACTTCTTTGGTAACTTAGATGCTAGTTTTTAAATACTGGAAGAAAATGTCAGTTTTTCATGTTACTCGTGTTATTCACAATGTAACAACTGCAGACACAGCATCATTTTAAATTTTATCTTTGTTACTATATTTTCCCTATCATTTTTTAAAAAACAATGGACAATAATCAATAAATCAGTCAGTGACTTACAGCATTTGACAATTTTTGTGTTGTAGACACTAGCAACTATGGCCAATTTCTTGACTCCAACGTGACATCTCTGAAGGTTTGAGAAGAGATACGCAGTAACCCACCATTATAAGGTATTTCACCACACTGATAAAATAGATGTGAGTAACTCCAAGAGCATATGTAATAGTAAAATATAGCTAAGTAATTAGGAAATGATGAGTTTCAAATATTTTATTTTCTTGAGGTTGGTCATTCTTTATTTAAAGAAAATGGATGAAAATTCTCATTTTTAGAATCCCATACTGGAAAATATGCAAAATAAAGTTTATGTTTCTAAAAAGGGCCCCTCAAGAATGATATGATATCCATGTTTTAGTCATCTCCATAACATATCCATGCCAGTGGAGTTGCTTTTCAGTACCTAACATCTGTTAGATGTGATGAGTAGTTTGATGATCATTTTACACTTTCTCGCATCAAATAAATGTAATGTAGGGAATATAAGCAAACATGAGTGGCTGAACATATCAAATCCATTTCTCAAAACAAGATCATTTTTAAAGACCAAACTCACAGATGAACATATATTCATTTTTAAAGGATGCTCTTTCTCACATTAGCTCTATTGGCCTGTAGGTCTTTTAAGTCTGAATGAGACACTCTTCTTTTGTTTTTAGCCTTAAGCAGAGTCTCACATTTTTCACTCTTCTGCTTCATAAACTCCAGCAGACTGGATTATAAATACTGACCTGCTGGGATCTGCTGGCAATTACTGAAGTCTCTACCTACTTTTGGATTTCTGACTTTTTCTTTCCAAAGACTTCAAAACTACTCCTGTCCTTTCACACCGCAGGCTGCAGATAAAGTATTCCAGCAGCCACTAACACTCATACTGTCTTTCCTCTGTCTTTTCCCCAATGTGCAGATCAAATACAGGGGTTATGCAAATGCCATGATTAATCATAAAACACAAGGACTCGATAGAAATATAGGTAATTCCATTGCAAGAAGATTCTGAACTTGGAGAGACCCAGTCATTAATTTTGCAGGATATTCTTTTGGTGATAGAATTTGTTTTATTTTAACAGGAGTTGGAGAATGGAAGGGAACTAGACCTTAGCAAATCATTGAAATCAGAGCTAGCTAGTATGCTAAAAGTAATGAAGAGCTTTGACATTTATTCTTTCTCTGATTGAGACTGTTTATGAGAAGATGGGAAAGTAGTGAATACTCTCTACCTCAGTTGTTTCATTCATTAAAAAAAATTTTTGGAACTAGTTGTAGATAATTTCTTCTACTCTAATTTTACTAAAGTATATTTAGGTAAATATAAAAATAGGTACTGGTATGATTGGAAATAATAGGAAGTCTCTAGCCTTCCAGGAGAGTGTAGTATCTCAGTCCAGTCTTAATTGTTAAATAAGTGAACCTAAAGCAAGGTTGTGCTACGGTGACATTTTTTCCAACCAGAGAAATCCCTTAGAAAATTTTGACCAAGCAAAATTTGCTTTTGTATTGTTTCTCGTGTTCTTTTCAATGGCTTCCTTGCCAGATGACATGATATTTTTGTTGCATTTCAAAATCTGCACTCGGCTAATAATTGGTCTTCCTAATGTTGTAGCCAGCAACTGACTTCTCTGAATAACTCACACATAAGTAGCATATAATTATTAATAGTGTAAGTGTTATTAACCTTCTTAATGTAGAATGATCAGAAACATTAGGGAAATACTCATGCTTATATGACTTCTGAAGGTCAAAACTGGAAATGAACTCAGGGTTTTACAATAACTGCAGTTGGTGTTTCTATTTCTTCTATAGCGTGCTGTCTCCAGATTCAAAAAGTGCCTTTGATGGCTTTGATGCAAAGCAGGATGGATCCATGAACCGGATTACAGATGCAGGGTATATACAATACTAAGTGGGAAATAAGCTTCAGTGAGTTTTATCATAAAGGTTTAGGAAAATACAAGTGGTGATTACAACTGCTCTAAGAATTACTAAAAGAGAAGATAAAACAGACTGAAAGTATAGGATTTAAGTTTAGGAATACAAGCATCCATCCCATTTTAATGGGACTGATGTACAAGTATCAACAAAAAATTAAAAAAATTAAAAAAACCTGTCTAGTTTATTTATATAACTTTTATAGTTCTGGGCAATTCCACAGAAATCCTTTTCCCTTGAGTCATATAATAAAAGTTAGAAAGAAATATAAAAATGACTATTGAAAATCCTAAATGTAAAAAAATGAATACATTTAGCTCCAATGTCAATGTGTCCTAATAACCAGAGAGAAGACAATCATCGTATTAGACTTTGTTACTTTCAATTCTTTCCACATCTGATAATTCAGGGGCAAAAATGTGTGTGTGTGTGTGTGTGTGTGTGTGTGTGTAGATGCAGGTATGGATCATTCCATGCCACCATTTAAAATTAAATTAATCATTAATCCGAACAGAATAAAATTCCAGAATAAAAAAAATTATATGTTTTAAGTTATTTTGCTACCAAATTTTATTATTTGATTGACTTGTTTTGTACATCAAACATTCATCAACTCTTGACTGTACTCCAGGGATTAGGCTCTTTGGACTAGAGGAGGGAAACAGAAGAAATAGATACGGTCATTGGGTCATGAGGCTATTAGGCTCGTGGGTATATAGATATTAGTGAAATAATCACACATTTAAATGTGAAATTATGAATGGGTGGCAAAATTATACACAAAATAGAAAGGTGGCTTGCATTTAAAGAAAACTCTATTTAGAAAGCTTGTGCTGCTTGGTCACATATGTAACTGCCATGCATTCTTGAAATTTTTAATCAAGTAGTATTATATAATTACACATCTTAATAAAACAAAATGTAGAAGAATAATGGAATGTTCTGCTTATTACGGACTCTAAAAGACAGAGGAGATATGCACCAGGCTGTCTAATGACACCAAGTAAGCCATACCTTCCACCAGAACTATATGCTATGATATATAAAAAGAATACTGAAACTTAGCTTGAAATTCTTTTAAGTGTTTTTGATTGTGACTTAGATTTTCTTTTCACCTTGGCCTGAAAATAATGTAGCAAATGAAACCCAAAGACATGTACCAACCCATGACCCAAAACAAAGATGTTACAATTATCTAGGAAAATAAATTGAGACATAGTGGTTAGGCTTTTTAATAACTATTTTAGTCAGATCTTGAAATATCTTTAATAGCTTCACTTAGGCATGGCCAGAAATGGTCTTTGGATTAATGATGTTCCTGATGTTCCTTGATGTTTCTTACTCCTTGAATTAATGACATGGAACAAAGTGCTGGAGTCAGCAACAGAAGTAAATATTGTACATCAATCCAAGAGGAAACTCAACAAGTTTTCCTATAAGAAAGGAATGCAAGGAAGTTATTGGAGCTATTTTGTGTTTTGTTGTGTTAATTATTTTTTCCGGAGGCTTAGAAAATAAGATAACCATATTTTAGCTTATATTTCAGCCATCAACCAACAGTTTATTTTATTCATCTGTATTACTCTGTATATTCTAATAGTTTCTGTTTTATCATTTGGGGATCTCATTTTTCTTACAACTATATGCACAATTACTAAATACTAGAAAAATAGTTTTCAGAGGGACATTTGTCATGAAAGTTGTATTAAATTAGGTGGTAGAGATTCAGTGGTGTCTTGTTTAATGAACTCTTTTGCTCTCTGTAGAATCACATTTGGTGGAGTCACACTTGATAAGGATATAGATTTCATAATTTTAAGGCTATATTGAATATTTTAAGTAGAATAAATTATCTTTGGTGATATTATTTCTGTAATAAATTTTAATTTGTAGGGGAAAAACATGAGTACCATGAAACCAATTTATTCTTAGAGCATTTTATTCATGATAGAAGTTTAAAAATATATTTTCATTTGTGCCACGACTTAAAAAAATGCTTCTGTTCTCCTAACTTATCTAAATTTAAAAATAAATAGATGACCACAATTTCTTCAACATCAATAAGGATAGTTTAGAAATAGCAGTAGTAGTTGTGAAAGGCACATATTATAATCAAGGATATAAAGTACACTTTGGTATAAAGTGGGATTAATCTAATTTAATCCCAAAATGTTTTTTACTATAATGTATATGCTGAGAAGAATATGAAATTGCAACTCTAGTTCCATTAGCATTGTTTAAGGGATATGTACTAGAGTACTGCGCACACAGCAAAAACTGGCCACCTGGCCAGTAAATTGTTTCTGTTTTCATCCTAGGCAACAGACTACCTTTTCCAGTTCCCTCTGTAGGTGGAACCATGCTTGCCAATGAAACATGATGTATAGCACATTTAAAATTACCATTGGAAGGGTGCCTGGGTGACACAGTCAGTTAAGTGTTCCGCTCTTGGTTTCTGCTTAGGTCATGATCTCAGGGTCATGAGAAGGAGCCCCATGTCAGGCTCTGCCTCTCTCCCTTTCTCTATTAAAAAAAAAAAAGAGAGAGAGAGAGAGAAAGATAGGAAATGTTCAGGTAATCCTCCAAACTTTCCCTCTCTTTTTGTCTACAAGATAGAGAAGGTTCAGCAGAGGATTCCTGGGTTCTAGGAGAAGAGTCACTTGATAGAAGCAGCATAGATCCCTGGATCCATGGACCTGAATCACCATCCACCCCCCCCCCTTTGAATTTGCATTTGCAGACAGGAAGTAAAGCCTTATTCTGATAAGCCACTGAGATTTTGTGATTGTTCCTACAGTTAAAGTTAGTGATGCTGAGAAATACAATGGGAAATGTAAGTACATTCTGCTCTGGTCACACGTGATTGAAAGTTCATGGGGGTCAGGCTCACATTCCTCTTCCTGCTGTCACTATGTTTAAGTTGCTGCTAACTGTATGCCGTGTGACTCTTCCTTATTTCCCCTTAGTAGTATATACCGCATGTTAAATGTTGTCTAGTAAATGGTGCAGAGTAAAATACTACATTACCAGCATTTCTTTTAGTTGGCAATGGCAGTGAATCTAAGTGTTTGCCAGTTGATTTTGAATAGAAAGTACATGGCCAACTTTTAGCCGTTCTTAGAAACCTTTGCTGAAATGTCCAATTAAAGCTATACATTTTTCTCTAAGGATAGCTTCAGTTGTATCTCAGCAATTCGATTTGTAGTGTTTTCATTATTATTCAGTTCAAAATATTTTTTAATAGCCACTCTGACTTTATTTTTGAGACACATGTTATTTTAAATTGTATTTCTTTATTTGTAAATGTATGGGAAATTTGTTTCTGGGCAATGGCAGTGAATTTAGAGAACATACTCTGTAAATTTAGTCTTTTAAATTTTGCTAAAATATACTAGCATATGGTCATTTCTGTATAAAGCCCATATGTGCTTTAAAAGAATGTTCGTCTTGCTGTTTAGCTCAGAATTTTATATATGTAAATTAATGTATATTATAAAACACACAAATAAATATATATGGATATGTAATATATGCAAATTAAGTAACTTAGTCATTCTACTCTTCAAAATGTATACATTATTTTCAAATACATATCTACTTGTTCTGTTGGTAGCTAAAATCTTCCATTACACTTCTGAGTCTATTTTTCCTTTCAGATCTTCCAATTTTGCTTTATATATGAGATAATATATTTTAAAATGTATATAAATTTTTTATTGTCTTATGTTTCTCTGGATTTAACTTTTAAGAGAAAGGTTATGCTTTCATATGTGATCTATTTTTGTTCACTTTTTGAATTCTATTTTGATAATCATGCAACTTCATCACCTGTCCTTTGGTGGTTCTGAGTATACTCTTTTCTATCCTCCCACATTTCTTACAAACTTGCGTATTTTTCCCTAAAAATAGTACATGCTTGCTTGATTTTAGTTTTTTTATACAGTCTGACAATCTTTTGTCTTTTCACTGGAGCCTTCACCCATTTATATTTAATATTATCAAATATTTGAATTAAAACTACCATTTGATTGCTTATGTTATTTGATGTGTATGTGCCTGTCTGTGTGTTTTAAACAAATTTGCAAAATTCTAGTTATAGACTGTATTTTGTTCCACCAAAATTCTTAAATAGAATAAGGTCAGAGTTTTTATAAGAGGTGACCCCAGGGGTGCATGAGTACAGTGAAAAAGCCACGTGAGGACACAGCATGAAATGATCATCTGCAAGCCAAGGAGACATCTCCTCAGGAGAACCAAATTTACTAGAACCTTGATCTTGGACTTCAGGTTTCCAGAAATTTGAGAATTTTTTTGTTGTTTAATCCATGTGGTCTGTGGTATCTTGTTACGGCAGTCATAGCAGACACAGTTCCATCTGTTATCTCTTCAATTAATAGGCTTGCCACATTATCTCTCCTGCCACATTATCTCTCCTGCCACATTATCTCTCCTTTTCTTTCTCCCTTTTTTCAGGTCTTCCAATTAAGAGATTCAGTGGATTTTCTGACAGTATCCTTTGTGCCTATCTTATCATGTGTTCTATATTTTCTATTTTTTTATTCTCTTCAATCCTCATTCAGCATATTTTTTACTGCCATATTCTAATTTACTCTTTTTTTATTCAGCTGTGTCTCATCTTCTGTCATATACATATGTTTAGTTACAGGGTTTTTTTTTTACTTCTATAATTTTCACTTGATCATTTTTATCTTGACATTTTGAGGAGGTTGATTAAATTATTAATATATCTCTTATCTCCTTGAATCCAGTAAGTAGTAACATTGACATCTATGTCTGGGTGTACTGAGATCTGTAGTCTTTTTGCACCATTTCAATTATTATTTATATTATTTTTGTAAATTTTACCTTTTAGGGATGGCTTGATTATCTATATAGAAAATCCCAAAGAATCAACAACAACAAAAAACGCCTAGAAGTAAAAAGTAAGTATAGCAAAGTCACAGGAAAGATTAGTATGCAAACGTCCATTGGTTTTCTATAAATTAGCAATTATCAATTGGAATATGAAATTTAAAATTAATACCATTTATAATGACACTAAAGATGAAATACTTAGTTATAAATCTAACAAAAAATGTACAGAATTTATATGTGTAAGCTATAAAACTTTGATAAAAGAAATCCAAGAAGATCCAAATAGAGAGATATTCCATGTTGATGGAGAGAGGACTTAATATTGTTAAGATGTAAATTGTTTCTGAATTGATCTATAAATTACTACATTTCTAATCAAAATCCCAGTACAATATTTTCTAGATATCGACAATACTGTCAGTTTTTATAATGTAATATAAAGCTACAATAATTCTGACAACATGGTATGGGGAAGCTGATAAGACACATAGATCAATGCAAGAGAAAAGAGAGTCGAGAAAAAGAAAAAACATACTAAACTAGTTTCTCATAAAGGAGCAAAATGAACTAATTGGAAAGGGGTAATTTTTTCAACAAATGGCACTGAAAAAATCAGATGTCCATATGCAAACAAAACAAAGAAGAACTAGACACTTAGGTTTAATGTAGGATTTTTAGATATAACACCAAAACTATAATCCATGAAAGGAAAAAATTGATAAGGTGGACTTTATTAAAATAAAAATTTCTGCTCCATGAAAGACACTATTAAGAAAATTAATATATTAGCCAGAGACGGAAGAAAATAGTTACAAAACGCATATATAATAGAGGACTTCTATCCAGTATTTACAAGGAACTCTTCCAACTCAACAATAAAAAATCCCAATTTAAAAATGAGCAAAAGATCTGAACAAATGTAAAAGAAATGTAGATGGCAAGTGAGTGTATGAAAAATGATGCTCAACATTCTTTGTAAATAGAGACCTTCAAATTAAAACAAAAATGATATACTACTGTATACCCATTAGAGTGGTTAAAATCCAAAAACTTGGCAGTACCTGTTGCAGGTGAAGATATAAAATGATGAGAACTCTCATTTATTCCTAGTGGGAATAAAAATGGTACAGACACTTCAGAAGACAAAATAGCAGTTTCGTACAAAGTTAAAGAGTTTACCATATGCTCGAACAATCACACTCTTAGATATTTATCCAACTGATTTGAAAACATGTACACGCAGAAACCTGTTCATGAATGTTTTAGCAACTTTCTTTATAATCACCAAAAGCTGGAAGCAATCAAAATGTCCTTCAATAAGCAAATGGATTTTTTAGACTATCACACAACCATAAACTTATATTGTATTCTATGATAAAAAGGAATGAGCTATTGAGCCATGAAAATGATAGAAGCATTTTAAATGCATATTCCTAAGTGAAAGAAGCCAGTCTTAAAATGCTATGGAAATGCATTCTGGAAAATGAAAAGCTATAGTGACTATAAAAAAAAAAATCAATTGTTGCCTTTTAGGGGAGGAGGGTTGAAGAATAGACAGATTTTTAGGGTGGTGAAACTGTTTGATATTATAATATTGAGTAAAAGATCTTATGCATAGAACTTTCATCACAGAAATGAACCTCATTGTATGTGAATTATAAAAATATATATATTTAATAGTTGAGGTGCCCCAGGAAAGAATGCAGAATGTGACAAAATAGTCTAACCATATTACCAATGTATGAAACAATTTCACTGAATGCATAGGGGAAAGGATTTTGACTTCCATAATTTTGGAAATGTAAAACTAAAGGGAAATAGAAACCATGCCTAAGCACTATAATGTAGTTGATAAAGATATTTCCCATGAGGGTACAAGCTTAGAATCCTGATATCCCCATGTATGCATACGGGAAGTAAGTGAGTAAAGAATTAGGGAAGTCAGGTTTCTCACTCTTACAGTGGGAGGTCACAAATAAGCAAGGGATGGGTCAAGAGAGATCCATATGGCCATGTGGTAAGTAACAAATTAGAAAATTAGAGCTGAGGACATCAGTATGAGCTCATTTTTAGCTTAATATAGGTACATATAGAACTATATAGGGAAATGTATTTTGAGGTACATACACACACACACACATATTAGTATACATACACATATTCCCTTGCTCTGCCAACTGAGAGGACCTAGAAGTAGCAATTAGCTACTCGTGATTAGCACACATAGTAACTTGATTTGATTTCTAATACCATTCTTCAATAAAAGGAACCTGAGCTTCTTGGGAGAAATGACCAATTCTAAGACTAGGGCAAAATATATAAAGATGAGCTTTGAGCATTTTGTAGTGTCAGAAAGAAAGGAAGCAATTCAAAAACAAAACAAAACTACATTATTGGGAATATGTCAGAGGGACACAGGAGCCAATCGACAGAACTTCCCAGAGCCTAAACTGGAATAATTTAGATAAAATTAAATAAATTAATATTGAATTATAGCCCAATATATGAAATACCTATGAAGATGCACCAATATACGTTGGTGATTGGATAAATAATGAGGGGGAAGAGGGGTGCCTGGGGGGCTCAGTTGTTAGGCGTCTGCCTTCGGCTCTAGTCATGATCCTCAGGTCTGGGATCGAGCCTGACATCAGGCTCCCTGCTTGGCGGGAAGCCTGCTTCTCCCTTTCCCACTCCCCCTGCTTGTGTTCCCTCTCTCACTGCATCTCTCTGTGTCAAATAAATAAATAAAATCTTAAAAAAAATAATGAGGGGGAAGAGAAAAATCTATGCAAAAGAATTTCAAAAAAGTATGCATCGCTACTTTGTCCTCAAGAAATAGGGCATAGCTCCCCACTCCTTTAGTAAAGCCTGCATGCCATAACTTTCTTCCCAAGATCACAATATGGAAACCGGGAAAAGTTATCAACTTTTCAATGGAGAAATATAGGAAGTGCTACCTCATCCCAGTGATCAAGATCAATGTCACAGTAATGCCTTGTTGATAATATGCATCCTTGATATGATGAGAGTAGCACTTCATATCTGTCATCTTTCTCCCCAAACCCCATAATTTCAGTCTAATCATGACAAAAACAGCAGAATAATCCTAAGTGAAGGGCACTCTACACAGTAGCTGAGCAGCACTCCTCAAAACGGCCAATGTCACCAAAAACAAAAGTCTGAAAAACTGTCACAAGCCAAAGTAGCCTAAGAGACATGAAAACAAAATGTAATAGGGTATTGTAGATGGGATTCTATACAGAAAAAGGACAATGTGTAAAAACTAAGAAAATCTGAATATATTGGAAACTTTAGTTAATAATCAGTTATGAATAACTCATTATAGATAAGATACCATATTAATATAAGTCATTAATAATAAGGTAAACTCGGCATGGGGTACTTAGAAAACTTTCATCCTTTATTTCCAATTTTTCTGTAAATCTAAAACTGTTCCAAAAAGTTCTTTTGAAAAGCTCACAATCTAGAAAGTCAAAATATTATTGTATGAATTGAACTTTTGACAGTGAAGTGACTTGTCCACAACCATATAGTTAGGAAGTGGCAGAAATTATATTTGAACTGAATGACACCTGTCTGGCTCTGAAATCTGATCTATGTAACCTCTATAGCATTAATTTTCTATCATAACTGCATATCAGAACCATTTGGGGAATATTTCTTAAACATGCAGTAATTTCCTGGGCAGAAGCCAATTGAGTGAAAAATTCCAGGGATCATGCCTTGACACAGGATAGTTAAAGCAAGCCACTCCCTACTCCAAAAATAAAACAAAACAAAACAGAAGATTCTGATGTGCATCCATAACGAAGAATTTGAGCCTTGAGATTAGAGGGGGTAGCTGGAGCATGTGTGAGTAGATAGGGGTTCAGATAAAGTGGATAGCATGTCTAAAAATGACAGCATGTCATTAAAAGAGGGAACATATTATTTCAGGAAAGCAAAGGCATTTTAGGGTACTTGACCCTGAGTTGCATTTGAAACCATGATGAAGGGGCACCTGGGTAACTCAGTTAAGCGTCTGCCTTCAGCTTAGGTCATGATCCCAGGGTCCTGGGATCGAGTTCTGAATCAGCCTCTTTGCTCAGTGGGGAGGCTGTTTCTGACCTCCCCCTGCTTGTGCTCTCATTTCCTCTCTCTCTTTGACAAATAAATAAAATCTTAAAAAAAACAAAAATGAAACCATGATGAAAAATGAAGGTGTGGAAGTCAGCAAAAGTGAAATAGTATGCTCAGGTGGATACATTAGTATAGATAGGCAAAAAGAAATAATGCCCTTGAAGATTTCTAACAAAGTAGTGGTGTAACCTGATTACAGTTTTCAGAAAGAGGCTTGATGAGAGCTGTGAAGAAAATACAGGGGAATTTTTGGGATTGGATACCAAAATCCCAAGCAACTAAAGCAAAAAACCAACAATTGGGACTATATTAAACTAAAAAGCTTCTGTATGGCAAATGAAACCATCAAAAAAATGAAACAATAGGAAGATTCCCATGGGAATATTTGTACACCATCTATCTGATCAAAGGTTAATATCTAAAGTATTTAAGGAACTGCTACAATTTGATAGCAAAAAGAAACAAATAATCTGATTTAAAACTGACCAAATTACCTGAATAGATATTTTCCCAAACAAGACATACAAATGTCCAACAGGTATATGAGAGGATGTTCAACTTCACTAATCATCAAAGGAATTCAAATAAAAACTACAATGAGCTGTTACCTCATACCTGTTAGAGTGGCGTATAACAAAAAGTCAAGAGAATAAATGCTGGAGAGGATGTGGAGGAAAGGGAGTCCTTGTACACTGTTGGTGAAAATATAAATTGGTGCAGTCACTATGGAAAATAGTATGGAGTGCCCTTCAGAAATAAAAAACAGAACTACCATATTATTACCCAGCTCTGATACTTCTGGGTATATATCTGAAGGAAACAAAATCACTATCTCAGAAAAATACTGGCACCCCCATATTCCTGCAGCATTATTTATCATAGTCAAATCAGGAAAAACTAAGTGTCTGTCAACAGATGAATGGCTAAAATGTGGTGAGTGAATGTATATATTTATACATATGTATGTATATATATGAATATTACTCAGCCATGTAAAAAATAATCCTTCCTCTGTGATAAGGAGGTTAGATCTTGAGGGCATTATACTAAATGAAATAAGTCAGGTAGAGGAAGATAAATACTGTATGGTCTCACATGTGGAATCTAAAAAAATTGAACTCAGAAACAGAGTAAACTGGTAGTTTGGAGGGTGGGTAAGAGAGTGAGGGAAATCCGTAAAGTTGGTCAAAGAGTAAAAACTTCCAATTATAAGATGAATAAGTTCTGAAGTTGTAATGCACAACCTGGTAAGCATATCCTGTATGATATAACTGAAAGTTGCTGAGAGAATGGACGTTAAAAGTCCTTACCACATACACACTCAACAACAAAAGTACCTATGTGAGGTGATGGACCGATGGATGTGTTAACTACCCTTATTGTGGTAATCATTCTGCAGTATATATGTATATCAAGTCATCATGCTGTACATCTTAAACTTACACAATGTTATTTGTCAATTATATCTCAATCAAGCTGAAAAATAAAAGCTTTTAGTGGGTGAGAGTCTGGTTCACAGGTGTTCATAGTAATCTTGTTAAGAGCTGAGGAAGCATGAATAGGAATATGCAGGTGTGAATTTGAGTGATGTGGAGAAGATTTAATATTATTTTATTCTTACACGAATATGAGGAATTTTTAAAAAGGCAATTTATTCTTTTTTTAATACTTTTTTAAAAACTTTTAATAAAAATAAAATGTAGTATTAGCCCCAGGGGTACAGGTCTGTGAATCGCCAGGTTTACATACTTCATAGCACCCACCATAGTACATATCCTCCCCAATGCCCATAACCCCACCACCCTCTCCCTGCCCCTCTCCCCTCTGGCAACCCTCAGTTTGTTTTGTGACATTAAGAGTCTCTTACAGTTTGTCTCCCTCCCAATCCCATCTTGTTTCATTTATTCTTTTCCTACTCCCCTAACCCCCACGTTGCATCTCCACTTCCTCATATCAGGGAGATCATATGATAGTTGTCTTTCTCTGCTTGACTTATTTCGCTAAGCATAATACCCTCTAGTTCCAGCCACGTCGTCACAAATGGCAAGATTTCATTTCTTTTGATGGCTGCATAGTATTCCATTGTGTGTGTGTGTGTGTGTGTGTGTGTGTGTGTGTGTATCACATCTTCTTTATCCCTTCATCTGTTGATGGACATCTAGGTTCTTTCCAAGTGTGGCTATTGTGGACATTGCTCCTATAAACATTCGGGTGCACGTGCCCCTTCAGATCACTACCTTTGTATCTTTAGGGTAAATACCCAGTAGTGCAATTGCTGGGTCATAAGGTAGCTCTATTTTCAACTTTTTGAGGAACCTCCATGCTGTTTCCCAGAGTGGCTGCACCAGCTTGCATTCCCACCCACAGTGTAGGAGCGTCCCCGTTTCTCCACATCCTCACCAGCATCTGTCATATCCTGACTTGTTAATTTTAGCCTTTCTGATGGTGGGAAGTGGTGTCTCATTGTGGTTTTGATTTGTATTTCCCTGATAAGGCAGTTTATTCTTGGATGATTCCCAAGGTTTAGACTGAGAATTCAGATCAGTCTTTACTGATAGAGGAAACAAGAAAGAGGTCCAAATGTGAAGGTAAAATTATGACTTTAGGTTTCGTATGCTTCTTTTCAAAGTCCTTAAAGATTTCCTTAAAGTAGATACCATCAGATAAGTGGACATTCCGTGTTTGTCAGGAAGTTCTCTGCTAAGAAATGTAGTTGTGGGCATTAAACTACCTAAGGTTCAGTTTCAGACAATATAATCCATCTTGCTTAATTTTATAGAGAGGGATTTATTACACAGTATATTAGATTGTATACCTAACTAATCGGTTGCCTAAAGAAGCGGACTTTGGGCTGAACTTCTAGCCACTTGTCAGTTTCCACTAATCAGGAAAACTACTGAATCAGGAAGCCACCTTTATCAAAGCTGTATAACAAAACAACACTTCCTATGCCGTGGTTCAAGAGCTGCTGTTATGATTACGGACTACAAAACCATGCTAGTAAAATCACTACTTATGGCAGCAAAACAGATGCTTACTGCCCAGCTTGTCACTCTGTTTGGCAAAGGGCTGACCTTCCAATATGTCCACACCCTAATCCGTGGCACCTGTGAATATGTTACTTAGCCTGACAAAAGGGTTTTGCAGATTGTGATTAAGATCGAGATTGGTGTGGGACGCCTGGGTGGCTTAGTTGGTTGGGCAGCTGCCTTTGGCTCAGGTCATGATCCCAGCGTCCTGGGATCGAGTCCCACATCGGGCTCCTTGCTCTGCAGGGAGCCTGCTTCTCCCTCTGACTCTGCCTGCCACTCTATCTGCTTGTGCTTGTGCTCACTCTACCTCTCTCTCTGACAAATAAATAAATAAAAATAAAATCTTTAAAAAAAAAAAAAAAAGATCGAGATTGGTGGATTGTCTTGGTTATGCAGGTGGGCTCAATTGCTGGAGAAGGTCATCAAGAGGACAGGACCACTGTTTGACCTCAGAAATTGAACTTGAGAGGATTCTAGTCACCTTTGCTGGCTCTAAGGATGGAGGAAGGTGGCAGTTTCAAGAAGCTATTTCTACAGAGAATGGTTTCTCCACTGGAAACTTCAGAGGACATAGCACTGCTGACACCTGGATTTTACTCAATGAGGCCCATGCTGGAGCTCCAACCTACAGAATTCTAGGGTAAGAAAGAAAGAAAAAAAAAATGTGGGGTTTTGTGTGTTTTTGAAAAAGCTTTTGATTTTTTAAAAATTTAATTGTGATAAAATAAGCCTATCGTAAAACTTACCATCTAAACTAAGTGTACTGTGCATTAGTGTTAAGTTTATTCATGGTATGTTTTGCGACCAATCTCTAGAATTCCTTTCATCTTGCAAACTGAAACTTCATATCCGTTAAACAACAACTCCCCATTTTCTCTCTCCTACCATTCCTAACAATAGTTATGCTACTTCTGTGAATTTGACTCCTTGGATAACTCTTATAAGTGGAATCCTGTATTACTGAAATGTGTGCGCAAATTAGCATTGGTTTAAGCTCCTAAGTTTTTGAATTTGGTTTGCTAGTACTTTACAGAAGATTTTTGCATCTGTGCTCATCAAGGATATTGGCCTGTAATCATTGTCTGGTTTTGGTATCAGGGTAATGCTGACTGTGTAAAATGAGTTTGGATGTGTTTCCTTCCTTCTTTTTATTTTATTTATTTATTTATTTATTTATTTATTTTTGCGGGGGTTTGGGGAAGAGTTTGAGAAAGACTGGTATTAATTTGTCTTTGATCAGGAGAATTAGCCAGTGAAGCTGTCTGGTCCTGGACTTAGGTTTGTTGGAAGAATTTTGATTATTGTTTCAAATTCGTTTTTTTCAGATTTTCTGTTTTTCTTTTTTTTTTTTTAATGATTCAGTTATAGTAACTTGTGTGTTTCTAGAAATATAGCCATTCTTTCTAGGTTTAAGCCACATCACAAAGGAATCTGAATAATGTAGCTTTAGCCTCTTGATATCTATAGTCAAGAAGGCTTATTTGTTCAGATGTTAACATGCCCCTCCGCAATAGGAATACAGCAGTTGTTGCTATAAATGTGACAGGTAACACCATGGCTTGTAGTTTCCAAATACACAGGAATTTCATTTGTTGCTCTTCATGGATCCAGGATTGAAAGCAGTATTATAAGGAGGGTGACAAAGTACCATCGTCAAAATAAAAAAAAGGGGGGGGGTAGACTATGCTGTGCAAGTCAAAGCATGATTTTGAGGAAGGTTCAAATAGCTGAAAGTGTCACCTGGCCTAGAACTGCTCTGGTGAGAGTGGTTTCTGGAATTAATATAAACCAAAGAAATTACAGTGAGGTAAGGAGTGAATGCGGGGTAGAGATTTTTCTGTTTTTCATAGATAGTGACATAGATGGATAATTGGGTATTTCTTCCTTGTCAACATTTCTCTATATGTTGGAGAATTTCAAAACAGGATACACAGTCTGCACACACCTACATGAAAGTCCTAGGCAATCACTAGTACAAGAGCAGTAAAATCCAAGCAGCACAGGGAGGAGAAATGTTCATCTCACTGTTTACAAAAGGGCGATGTCTGGTAGAAGAAGATAAGAAGTCAACCCTGCATGCTAGCTGGAGAATCTTGAGGTAATAATCAACTTGAAAAAGTTTACTTTGTTTCCCTCTAAGGAAAGTCTCAAAAGCCTCTCTGACCCCAGGTGTAGAAGAGATTTTTATGATTCTCTTCTAGGCAGTTTGCTGCAGGCGTTTTGCAGAGCACAGAAGGAACTTGAATTCATCACTGCAGTATAGCTGCAGAGAATAGAATAAAGTATCTAAAGTGAAATAAATATAAGGGATGGCACTGTGTAGTCAGTCTGTCTGTTTTAAGAGTGATCTTTAAGCAGCATCCGACAATAGACTGACAAGTATTTTGGTAATTGGCCTTTCAGACTGCAGTGTACTCCCGGCTAGTACAAACAGGACTTAAATTTGTTAACCTTCATGGTTCCAAGAAAGCGCTACAGTAAGGTGAGCAGAGGACAAGGCCCCAATTCACATGACTAAAGAGAATTGTTAGAATTTAAAAAACAATAAATGCTTCGGGCGGATACATCTGTTTGATAAATGCTGTGTCCTCTGCATCTACGCATATAGCTGCAAGGGAAGAACGGTACCTGACAAATACTCCCACAGCCCGTGGTAGATCATCTATTCAGGAAATGAAAAGAAGAGGACTAAAATCCTTTCTGTGCCACTTGATCCCAAATGCCTGGGGTTATAAAAGTGTTGTATTAGAGAAGAGAGTTTCAACCTTTTGCCTGCATGCAGGAGGGGTGGAAATTTCTCTTCTCTTACCTCTGGCCTAGTAAGACTGACTCCCAAGGGATGAAGTGTTCCACCAAAAACAAACAAAACAAACAAACAAAAAACAACCCAGCTTCTAAATTTACTTCAGTCCCACTGAACAGTGCAGCTGGTCCTGCCAGTGCAAGTGCAGGTGCAGCCGTCCTTCCCCTTACAATTCTGGAAACAGGAAAAGCTGAGCCGGTCTCCTTCCTCACTCCCCCATCTCCAGACTACACCAGACTTAAGTGAGAAGAGAAAGTGTCTTTTGAATGATTTCAAAATTCTGATGATGATACAGGACTGGACGTATTAACTATAGAACTGAAACGTGCTTTTCGCTAAAATAACCTGTGGATTTCTCGTGAGTGAGTAAAGACGCTTTGGAGCTAGGTAGGGATTTTATTCTGGGGTAGGATACAACCTCACAGAGTAGATTTCAATAAGGTGTAGGGAAAAGGAGATTGGTTTTGTGATGACAATGTGTGAGTTCTTGTCTTGCAATATATGTTATGTACACTAAGCTTTTCTTTCTCTCTCTCTCTCTCTCTCTCTTTTTTTTTTTTTTTTAATTCTTACAGAAGCACATGTGTGTGTGCAGAGGAAAGAAAAAAGTCCCTCATACTTTTCTTTTACTAACCTGTTGTTATATTCTCCATCTGGCAACTTTTCTGATAGACTTCTTACTGTGAACAGCTTCTTTGCCATTGTTCTGACCTTTGCTAATTGAGGTAGGTTCCCCCATTGACACAGCTCTTTAGCCACAAATGCACATACTTGGAGGAGCTATTCTTGCTGGGTCTAAGCAGCCACCCTCTCTACAAATGGAGAGCCCCCCCCAATAGGTTTTTACCCCCATACGCCAGTTTAGGAAAACTCAAGACAAGAACTGCGCATTGGGCCAATAAACGATGTATACTTCCCCGGTTGATGTGATTGTTTGCCTTTCTTTATTACAGAGCTAAAAGGAAGGGCTGCCCTGACACAGTTTCATTTTTTTGTTTGTTTGTTTGTTCTATCGGATTTTATTTTATCTTCTGATTTAGAAGAGAAATAAAAGGACTGCTGATTGTGGCATTGTAAGCCCTATGAAGAAGCTATTTGCTCCAATAGAAGAAATTTGTTTTTTAAGCATTTTGTAACTTACAGTATTAAACTGTCAAGATTCCCTCCCTTAATAGTATATTTTGTTCCGTTCACCATTTACATCTGTATTGGGAATACACCTGAAAGATATTGCCAGGTAGGGCACACACACAAAAATGATGGTGTCACTTTGGAAACTGAAGTGTCTATTAAATTTGCAGTGGAATTTTTTATATGATGTTCAGGAAGCCGTAATTACTGTTTTAGTCTTACATTTGAAATATTGAATCGGTATTTAGGCAGCTTCAGTGCACATTAATACAGTTTTAAAGTGTTAGGGAAGGTACTATCTACTATAAAATGCAAATGTGGAAATTTGACTTCAGTCTGTGCTGGGCAGTATTCACATATTCTCAAATCTTTGCGATGGAACTGGAAGGTTTACCCTTTGTTATACTGAGAGGGGGTCTTGAATTCTCTAATCATATGGCAAGCTATCTCTGGAGAACTACTGTTACCTGCCACAGAATAAATATTCGGAATGAATTAAATCATCTATTAGCTCTTCTCAAGAGTTTCTTCTCTTGGATTGTTCCTGCTTTACTCTCTTTCTTGTCACCAAAGGGAGGGAGTCCACATTAAAAGGGAGAAAAGTGAGGGGACCATCTAGGGAAAGAATGGAAGGCTTGTTGACTTTCACTCCCATTTAAAACCCAATACTGCGGGCGCCTGGGTGGCTCAGTTGGTTGAGCAGCTGCCTTTGGCTCAGGTCATGATCCTGGACTTCCAGGATCAAGTCCCGCATCGGGCTCCCAGCTCCTTGGGGAGTCTGCTTCTCCCTCTGACCTTCTCCTCTCTCATGTTCTCTCTCACTCATTCTCTCTCAAATAAATAAATAAATCTTTAAAAAATAAATAAATAAAACCCAATACTGCTAGCAAAAGTGAATTATATTGTTGTTGGCTTTTTTTCTTAAATGTATATTTCATTCAAACACATCCCGATGAGTTTTCCCTTCTAACCTCTAGAGATTAATCTGTCTGGTGGGCTAGCACTTGCCTTGTCTTACACAGTGGAGGTTATGTTCAAATGTTTATTCATAAGGTGAAAATTTAATTTTGGAGAAATCCCTAAAATCATCTCAAGTTTTGGAAGAAAGACCACATCTGAACACTTGAAGCACCAAAACCAAGTGCTGATCCCAGGGGAGATGGGATGCTAGGTAGTAGGCAGACAATTATTTAATTTGTTTTTCTCACTCTATCTCTTTAGTCTAAGTTTGTTCTTCCTCCCTACCCTTCCTTCGCTCTGTTGAATTTTATGTACATTTCTTCACTCTCCCACTGGACTTGAGTCTCCTCAGTGTCAAGGCCTGCATCTAAGCCATTTTTTTTCTTCCAGATGCTTCCTAAACAATAGCTATAGAATAAATGTTCATACTTTCTGGATGTCAGTACAGTAGTTTTGGAATAATCCACATTAAAATTTTACTGGAAGTGATTTTAGCCTCAGAATCCTCATGAAAATTGAATCTTACCAGTAAATACATAAAATAATAGTGAAGAGTACCATGGCAAAGGTTAACGTAAGAGAGAGGGGAGTTAGGATTGGAGACCAGCGTAATTATTTCTGCTCTTCATTTGAAAGCCTTTAAAGGGCCCCTGGAGAACTCCTAAGCTGGCCAGGACTATAGTCTGAGAGTCACTGATTAAGGGTACTAACTTACCTATTTACTAAGCGCGAATGCCTAGTGAGCATGCAGGGGAACAAGAGGTTGTAGATGCATGTGAGGCATAAGTAAGACGGAAGGAAAAGAGGTTTAAAAGTGGGGCATAAAAACTTCAGATGGAATATTAGTGCATTTTGGTCCAAATTCTAGAACAAATATTCATGGCATATCCTCTATACATAATCCATTTAGAAATGGTGCATAACTTGAGAAATTGAAAGAATTTGGAAATGCATTATCAGTTGGCAAATGTTATTTTATGAATAAAATATAAAATTTTCTAATATGTTGTGTTATAAAAACTAGAACAAAAAATGAAACAATTGTGGGAAAAAAATTATACCTACTATAGAAAATATTACTTAATATCTCTAAGCCTCAATTTTCTTTGAGGAAACAGTAACTTTTCTGCAATGTTCCTATAAGCATCATCAAAAAAATGCAAAGTAGCTGATCTATCAGGTAGTACTGTTAAAAGATAAACTGAGGCATAGTAAAATTTTTTGTTTATTTGAGCAAAAACTGATTTGAATTGGGCAACATCCAAACTAGCAGACAGAAAGGAGCTCTGAGGAGCTGTACAAAGTAATGTTCATAGACCAAAGAGAAAGGGGAAACAAGAAAGTTATACTAGGCAAAAAAGTAGGTTTCTTATTGCAAAGTTACTTTGGTTTAGGAAATGGCAAGGGTTGGTCAAGCCAGGTTACGAAGCTTGTGCTGATTGCACAGTTTCTGACTGACTGGTTTAAAATTCCATACCTGGGAGAGCCAAAACTGTAATCAGGTAAATCTTGGTTTCGTGACAGGGAACTTATTTAGCATAATCAACTCTGTGTCAGGCGTGTTGTCCTTTTTTAATAGTATGTACTCTGTATGTAAATGTGTTTTGCTAATTTTTGGAAGAAAGGGAGGTTTTAAAATGTCTTAATGTTAGCAGCTGAAACTTACAAAATCAAGATTAATTTTGAAAATTGGAAATCAAGCTTCAGCTTCATACATAACTTAAGTTTCCAGGGAATATATGAAATGTGCTAAAATATGTTTATGCTATCCTATAATTCTGTATAGGGATAATTATATGTATACATATGTAAGTATATCTCCTGATATCCAGTGATTTATGTAGGTGCGCAGGTGATTCAATTTAATAATCTAGAAAACAGGTGAAATGCTGTGAAGCACACCCAAAAATAAAATCAGGACAGTATGTGCACTAAGATACTGCTGTCCATATTTGTTTTCACAAATACTTATACCCTTTGTCTCCATTAAGCTTGATAGGAACTATAAATTTTCCACATTGTTTCTCTTTCCCACAGGAGCCAGTCTTTGATCAGTGGTCAGCCCCTCGGTCTCCCTTGGCTTTCTTCTCAGAATGATCTTCCTTTAGCATATATGTAGTTAACTTCTACATGCAGCTAGGAGGAAATAAAAGTGCTTTCTCATGGGCTTATCTCTGGTTTTCAAAACAGAAGCAGTATTGTGCTACTGTGTAGGCTACATTGTTTCCAATTAGTCACTCAATTCCTAACTGCCCTAAAATGATACCCTATGACTCAGCAGGACTCCTTTTGTGGTGTATATTTGAACATTACCATAATAAAGGGAAAATGGTCGATTAAAAAAAATAAAGTGAATGGTATAATAAACTGATAATATGCTAAACACCTAGTTTTAGCATATTGTTGTTTGCTTATCTTTTCCCACATTTTTTTTGCTTCAGTACTTTAAAGTAAATCTGGAAATATAATTTCTCCCACAAATACCTCATAGTATCTCTTAAAAAAAAATTCTTAAATCACAATACACAATCACATCCTTAGTCTTTGTCCAGATATTCCTGATTGTCTATTAGACCTTTGTAAAACATTTAAATAATTATGTCAAAATTATAAAAGAAACCAAAATCAAGGAAGTCTTATTTCTTATCCCCATGCTTTTTTCCTTTCTTTTCTTTCCTTACCTGGTGTGTGTGTGTGTGTGTGTGTGTGTGTGTGTGTGTGTTGTATTTTTTTTTTTAAGATTTTATTGATTTATTGGATAGACAGATCACAAGTAGGCAGAGAGGCAGGCAGAGAGAGAGGAGGAAGCAGGCTCCCCGCTGAGCAGAGAGCCCAATAAGGGGCTTGATCACAGGACCCTGAGATCATGACCTGAGCGGAAGGCAGAGGCTTTAACCCACTGAGCCACCCAGGTGCCCCTCCTCACGTGTTCTTACTAGTTTTGGGTTTATTCTTTCTTCCTTAGAAATATAAACATGTATGTATGGGCATATTCAATTTTTTTGTCTCTTTTACACAGTGGTACTCAATAGAGGCCTCCCTTCCATATTCTTTTAAAGGATGTATCATACTCTATTGTGTGGCTTTAAGATAGGTCTCCATCTTTTGTTCCTGCGAATAATACAAAAATGAATAGCCTTGTGCATAAGACGTTTCTTTCTTTTTCTTTTTCTTTTTTTGCTATTTTATGTTTCAGTACATTTCTAGAAGTTGGACTCCTACATAATTTATCCAGATGTTGGAACCACAATAGTAATTGTACTATTTTGCCTTTCCACCAACAATTGAGAGTTTCTATTTCACTCTGTAACAGCTTTATAAACATAGTATGCTATCAGACTTTTGAATGATCTGAGCTTGATAGATGAGACATGGCATATCAATGCAGTTTTAATTTGCATTATAAGTATGAGCTGGATTGAACATCTTTTCTACTCTGGGGGATACGTTGATTTCTTCTGTGAACTTTTTGTTTATACATTATGCCCATTTTTTTTTTTAATTGGATTGTTAGTCTTCTCATTATTAGAAACATTTTGTGTGTTAGGACTATAAAATAGTTATAATATAAGTTGCATACATTTTTTTCTAAGTTTTCATTCTACTTTAATGAATGAATTTATTTGTTTATGTTGCTAAAGCTATCAAGCCTCTTGGTGGTTTTGGAACCTTAGTTCTTAGAAAAGTTTTCTATATCCTTTGGCTAGAGACCAATATGCGGTGCTTGTATAGTTGCATATTTTAATCTTAGGTTTCAATTTTTTTTACATTTATACTATTAACAGTATTTTTCTATTTATCTGATAATTATACAATTTGTACTATTAGATGATAAGATTCAATATAGTTTTATATTTTCCATCTATGTGTATAGTAGTTTTAGCATGGTTTAGTAAAATGAACTTTTTCTCCACCTTTATCACAAATTCCCCTATTCATTTCAATCTGTTTTTTAAAAAATATTTTATTTATTTATTTGACAGAGATCACAAGTAGGCAGAGAGGGGGAAGCAGGCTCCCCGCTGAGCAGGGAGCTTAATGCGGGGCTCAATCCTAGGACCCCAAGATCATGACTTGAGCTGAAGGCAGAGGCTTAACCCACTGAGCCACCCAGGCCCCCCTCAATCTGTTTTTTAACCCTAACATAATATTTGTCTATGTACCAATTTTTAATTTATAAACATACTTTTAAATTTATAACCTTGTAGTATATTTTAATATAACAACCTCCATCCCTCTTTCACTGATTATCTTCAGTGCTTCCAAAGCTATTAGTTGATCTGTATTCTTCCAAATGGATATTAAGATCAATTTGTCTAGCTTTCAGAAAAAAAAAAAAATTACCATTTAATATAATAATGGGACCGTTGATAGTCTGTGAAGTTTTAATTATTCTACCCAAGAATATTTTATTTCAACTACACTCTTGTTCCATTCAGGAGCCTTGCATTGATTTTGTTATTCTCTCTTCCTTCCTGTATTTCCTGTGATGTTTACATTTAGTTGATTTTTTTTTTTTTTTTGGTATGCAGAATCTTCTATTATATCCTCTAACAGCCTATTTTCCACATAAGTAAATATCCTGCATTTTAAAGATGCCAAGTTATTCATAATCTCAAAAAATCCTATTTGATCACAAATTTTTGCAGTTACACATAAACATAACCCTCATATGTGACTGCATTTCTTTGTCTTCAACATTTATAATCTTACCAATACCCATATGACAATTGTTTGTTTCTACTTTTAATATACTGGTATACCTATTATTGGATATGTTAGGATAGAAGGTTTTAAAGTCCACAAAAAGAGGCTAAACAAATTTCTCATTGACATCTTTAATAAAGTACTAACGGGGGCACCTGGGTGGCTCAGTGGGTTAAAGCCTCTGTCTTCCTCTCAGGTCATGATCCCAGGGAACTGGGATCAAGCCCCACATCGGGGGGCTCTGCTCGGCAGGGAGCCTGCTTCCTCCTCTCTCTCTCTGCCTGCCTCTCTGCCTACTTACGATCTCTGTCAAATAAATAAATAAAATGTTCAAAAATAAATAAAGAAAGTACTAACATTGGTATAATATTTTAAACTGGATTACTGGCTTGAATTAAACTTTTTGAAAAGCTTCCCCCTTACTTTTTAACAAAGAAGGTAAAATATTCCATAGTTTAACAATTTTCGCCAACTAGATAACAGCAGTATTTTATAATAATAGCTATACTGTCTAGACAGCTTGGACCACAGGGGTACCTGGATGGCTCAGTCCTTTGTTTAAACGTTGGCTTCAGCTAAGATCATGATCCCAGGGTTCTAGAATGGAGCCCCATGTTGGGCTCCCTGCTGCTGTTTGAGCCTTTCCTCCGCACTGCTGCTCTCTCTTGCTGTCTCTGTCATTATCTTGTCTGTCTGCTTCTCTCGGTCTCAAATAAATAAATAAAATCTTCTAAAAAAGTAAACAATTTGGACCACAAATCAGGAAACAAGAACTAAAGAATTTAACAATAGATGTTTCATTGTGTCAATTGGTTCTCCAGGCTTGACAGTCATTATCAAAGAGACAGTAAATTTCTGGGTAAAGGCAAAAACTGTTCTTATTTTATCTTGTTATATTATTTTTCTTATCTCCCAATACATGTAGAAATTACCTTTGATATAGATAAGATCTCTGTAGATGCCATATTTTTGAAATTAGTCTTCACCTTTACTTTGTACTCCCTTTTGCCCCCATTCATTTAAAATTCTGCCTAAATTTATATAGGTAGCTTATTTGTCCTCACAGGTATTACCTGTAGATTCTTCCTGATGTCACATGAACTCTGTATACAGACATCACTAGGCACTTCTGCTTAAAATGCCAGCAGCTACAAGTTCTCTATGGCTTCATTAGTGTACCTGTCCCTGGTCATGTTCACAGCTAAATTCCATGGCTAAAATTGAACTTTATGCTGTACTAGGGACCTAAAATAAGTGAGGTAAGCAGATATCCATGTTGTAGTTACAAATGAATTAAGTGCCTGAATTCTTCCAGAAAGTCATTCTCTGTTTAACAAGGAAAAAAATGTACACAGACAACATATATTTTTGAAATATAAAATACATGCAAAAAATACAACTGTAAACATATATTACTAAGAATATAACTATAAATAAGGCCATATTAACATGAAATAAATCTTTGCTTTTTGAGTATTCAAAGATTATCTTATGGATTTAAGACTTCAGAGTATAATTCTGAAATGAATGAAAAATGTCCAAATTTAGTATCTGATTTATAAATAAGATATGCTTTAATCATAAATGAAAACTGGACAGGAATAATTTTTTTTAAAGATTGTAATTTAGGGGTGCCTAGGTGGCTCTGTTGAGTAAGCATAGGACACTTGGTTTTGCCTCAGGTCATAATCTCAGGGTCCTGTGATTGAGCCCCGAGTCGGGCTCTGTGCTTGGCTCAGAGTCTGCATGTCCCTCTCCTTCCCCCTGCTCATGTTCTGGCTTGCTCTCTCTCTCTCATATAAACAAAATCTTAAAAAATATATATTATTTGAGAGCAAGAGAGAGTATGTGTGTGTGAGCTGGGGATGGGGAGAGGGAGAAGGAGAGAAAAGGAATCTCAAGCAAGCTCCATGCTGAGCACAGAGCCTGATGTGGGGCTTGATCCCGTGACCCTGAGATTATGGCATGAGCCGAAACCAAGAGCCAGACTCCAACCAACAGAGCCACCCAGATACCCCTGACATACATAATTTAAAAGAGGAAGATGGAGCTTTGTATGGAGTTGCTGTAGGAAATAGTACTATCTATCTACCCCGAGGCTCCTAGTCTCCCCTGGTGGTGCCCACCTAACTATAAGGGAGCTGCACCTAACTATAAGGCATGGAGTTCATTAGACTATAGTAAATCATCCCATCCATATCCTATAGGTAGAAGAGAGTCAAAATTTTAGCTGAAGGGTGCCTCTGCTCATTTATTCCACAAGAGCCACTGCTTGATAAATTAAGCTAATCCTCTACAGAAATGTTCCAATCACCTCTGTAATTACTTACTATATGGAAACACAATTGATGTGGCCTTAATTACTCTGCTATAAGATATGGAGTCTGCAACACGTTGTTATCTACATGAAATAGAAAGGCACAGTGTATTCATGAAATCTAAGATTATATTTAGTGTGAAATGGTTTTGAAGGTCATAAGCAAAATTGCAAATTAAAAGTCGTTGATAAAACCTACTTTCATATTTGCCTTCCCATATAATGGCATAAATAGGTTAGATAGAAAAGCCATATCTTCATGGTTAGAATTTGAAATCTGTTAAATTTGACTATTCTGAAACTCCTAGTCACATGAAAATTTTAAAATTAGGTTATTATCATTAGTATTTCTCCCTTAAACAGTCTATGTGATTCAGTCTATCACAGAAAATAGAGAAGCTCTGAATTAAGGCCAGTAGATTAATAATTCTGACTTAGAGCAGAGGCAATTTTAGCCTGGCTAATTTTTCATATCTGCTCAATTAACCTCATAGTGCTTTAGAACAAAAGGCAGCATGACGAGTGTCATTTAAATTAAACAAATGCCATTCATCTGCCAAGGTACTGACTTCGATCAGCCACTCCAAGCCAGGACCACAATATCAAATGGGGTGGACAAGCAGTGGGCCTCTGGGATTTAATTCTTCAGAATTTCAGAAATCCTGCATAGCATAATATGTGAAGCTTGCCATTTAATGAGCTCTTGGAGATCTGGAAAAGCAGTAGATTATCTACCCAGTAGCATTTGTAAAAATATCTAGTTTATATGCTATTGTGACCCCTGTCACTGGGGAGAATCACCTTCTTCTGAGAGTGATGTCAAAGACTTCCAATTAAGCATAATACTCCTCATTTTACATTCAAGTCCTTTATTTTCAGAGATTAGAAAACCGATATCATTATACTGGCCTTCTGAATAACTTTCTACTTAGCAGGTATAGTCTCCAATGATGCTTTCCCAATAAGCATCTCAGTTCCAAACAGATAAAAATTTTGAAAAGAAATGAGCTGAATATCATTATAATTTTATAGAAAAGGGAATTACTACTGCTTAGCATTTATACTCCTTAAATGCATAAACAGGTGTTACACATTTTCAAATTGTTATCTATGCTTCTTTACATCTGATCTGTGTTTCAATCATTTAAAGTTCACCAAATCAAATTCAGGAGAAACGGTCATTCAATAATCACTTTGTAGAAACCCAACTATATGTTGAATTTTAGCATGAAATATCCAAAGGTACTTTGGAGACTGAGCCATTATGTCTCTGTTCAATAATAGGTACTTTCCTTTCCTTCAAACAGCCTGTGTTAAATCTGTGAGATCAAGTAGCCAACCTATATGGTCCCAGACTGAGAATTGGATGTGCATAGTGAACATGTCTAATGAACCAGTGGAGACAGTAGTGCAAGGGTCCATGTGGAAGCAGGACTTGGCAGCTGCTTAACTTGGTTTAAGCTAATGAGGCAAGTGTCAGAATGATTATATGTGTCTCAGATTGCTCCCAAATAGGTCCAACAGAATTGTGTTTCACCCAGTATTCTATAAACGAGATCCTTCTCTAAAAGTTCCTGTGACTATCAGACACCAAGACACATTATAAGTTGAAGGTATAAGTTATTCTGCCGTTGAGGAACACACTGTTAATTGTGGAATTTCCGCTTGTTCCAATGTCAGTGTTTGGAGCCCCGGTACGAGTAACATCAGGACCACCAGCCATGATTTCCTAAGTGTGTGTGGGGAGGAAAATAGAAACTTCAGGAGACTCAGAACAGAACTGTCACTTGAAACAGAAGATAAAGGATCAAAATAGTGGATCCTCTTTTTTTTTTTTTTTTTATTAAATTGATTTATTTATTTTCAGAAAAACAGTATTCATTATTTTTTCACCACACCCAGTGCTCCATGCAATCCGTGCCCTCTCTAATACCCACCACCTGGTACCCCAACCTCCCACCCCTCGCCCCTTCAAAACCCTCAGATTGTTTTTCAGAGTCCATAGTCTCTCATGATTCACCTCCCCTTCCAATTTACCCCAACTCCCTTCTCCTCTCTAACACCCCTTGTCCTCCATGATATTTGTTATGCTCCACAAATAAGTGAAACCATATGATAATTGACTCTCTCTGCTTGACTTATTTCACTCAGCATAATCTCTTCCAGTCCCATCCATGTTGCTACAAAAGTTGGGTATTTATCCTTTCTGATGGAGGCATAATACTCCATAGTGTATATGGACCACATCTTCCTTATCCATTCGTCCTTTGAAGGGCATCTTGGTTCTTTCCATAGTTTGGCGACCATGGCCATTGCTGCTATAAACATTGGGGTACAGATAGCCCTTCTTTTCACGACATCTGTATCCTTGGGGTAAATACCCAGGAGTGCAATGGCAGGGTCATAGGGAAGTTCTATTTTTAATTTCTTGAGGAGTGGATCCTCATTTTATCTAGTTCAGAGCATCATTTACAAATGACAATGATAAGAGAGATGGGAGGTTTGTACAGGAAGCATATATGACCTCCTTGTGGGTATTCATCTACATAAAAATGTAAAAGTCTCATAATTCTATAATTCTGTGTATCAATATTATTAAGACTTTGTATTATACCAGTCTAATCTTGATTTTTCTTTGTGATCTTTATTTAGACACTCCTTGTATTCTGAGAATTATAGAATCAATAAATTGTCCTGGAAGAGTAGTGGCATAGCCAGGTTTATGAACTAGTCCTTTCCTTTGTGAACCAGAAATATACAAATGCAAAAAGGTGAATTGTGAGTTGAGCAAAAACTATAGACCTGTCAGCCTCTAGGTTGTTTGAAAGCAGGTAGAGAGACCAAGCATGAATTGCTTTCAGTGTGTAAACTTATTCTATGCAAGGCAGGGGTTTTATGTCAAACTGATGCTTGAAACAAAGAGTAAGATAGAACTTTAGGATTCAGGAAAGAAGGCTGAAGAAAATTACTGCAAACCTTTGCTCAGGGCTAGACTTCTTTGAGGGGACTGGCTATGAAGGTAAGGAAAAAAGTATTTTCCTAACAAGAAACAGCTCACTTAGATCAGTGACAAGTGAGGAATATGGCCTCATACCAGAGGAGAACTGATCTATGAATGGAGGACTGGGTTTTGGAAATGGGGCCCAAAGAGAAAGGTAAGAAATGATAAAGGTGGTAAAAACATATAAACTTCCAGCTATAAAATAAGTCCCAGGATTATAATGTATTGTATGGGGACTATAGTTAATAGGATATTGTATACTAACATTAACTCAATTCATGTGAAGGTATAAAGAATTTTGTAAAAGGTATCTGCAAAAAGATAAATGAAAAGATCAGATTCAATGTATTTTTCATTTGCTACTCTTTTTTCCCCCTATATGATTTATAGGACAAATGCATCAAGGAAGAAGTACAAACCTGTGTTGATGGGCATACCATGTAGAGAGATGTAACCTGTGACAGTAACAGTATAAAGAAGTAGTGGAGGAGTATAGGAGCACAGTTTTTGTATCCTTTCTAAAGTAAATTCCTATTTATCTGATCTAGATTGTTAGGAAAGATGTTGACTGTGATGCCAAGGTCACCCACTAAGAAAAAATTAGCAAAACAAATGAGAAAGGAATCAAAATAGATACACTAGAAAATTTGTATCTAACAGAAATGGGGGTAGTGAGGAGGAACTGAGAAATAAGAACTAGAGCAAATGGCAGGAGTGACTTCCTGCTTATCAGTAACTACTTAAAAACAAATGGATAAAACTCTCGAATTTAAAGGCAACTCTGGGGGCACCTGGGTGGCTCAGTGGGTTAAGCCTCTGCCTTCGGCTCCAGTCATGAACTCAGGGTCCTGGGCCCTCATCAGGCTCTCTACTCAGCAGGGAGCCTGCTTCCCTCTCTCTCTCAGCCTGCCTCTCTGCCTACTTGTGATCTCTGTCTCTCTGTCAAATAAATAAATAAAATCTTAAAGAAAAAATAAAGGCAACTCTGCTGTTAAGGGCATATATATGGTGCAAAAACTGACAGAACTGAAGAGAGAAATAGTTTATCAACAGTTGGGGATTTCAACACCTCACTTTAAATGATGGATATAACAACACAGACAAAAAGGAAACAAGAAAGGCATATGGAATATTCTCCAGAATAGAATACATTTTAGGACCTAGAAGTCTTAATAATTTTTTTCAAGGAAATCATTCAAAATATTTTTTTATAAACAGAAAGAAATGAAACTAAAAAGAAGGAAGTCTGGAAAATCCACAAAAATGTGAAAATTAAACAACATATTCTAAACCAAAGGGATATTATAAAAGCAGTAATAAGAGGGAAATTTCTTGCTATAAATTCCAATATTAAAGAAATCTCAAATCAACAACCTAACATACCTTAAGGAGCTAGAAAAAAAGGAAAACTAAAACAAGCAGAAGAAAATAAATCTTTAACTGAAGATAAATCAATTAGCAAATAGAAAAAGAAAACCAATGTAATCAAAAGTTGATCCTTTAAACATACCAACAGAATGACAAATCTTTACTGGAAAGGAGGGAGAAAAACCAAGAAAGACCAAGACCAAGAAAGAATGTGAGGACTTCATAACTGACATAGAGATAAAGATTATAAGAGAATACCATGAGCAATTGTGTAACAATAAATTGGATAAGCTAGATAAAATGGGCCAATTCTTAGAAACTTTGAAACTATAAAACTTAAATAGAAAATCTGAAGGCAAGGCACTTGCGTGGCTCAGTTGGCTAAGTGTCCGATTTTTCACCTCCAATTAGTTCTTGATCTCAGCGTAGTGAGCTCTTGCCCCATGTTGAGCCATAGTATGGCTGTAATGGTAGCTTCAAGACTTCCATGTCCCCTTCCCCCTGTGGGCTATTATAAACTTGTTAAAAAGTATTAAGTACCTCTCTAGGTATAGGTGGTAAAAGTTCTTCTAGCAACTGTACAATCTTTTGTTCTGTGAAGGTCCAGGTAATATTTTAGTCTTTTGGGATTATCAGGTCTCCGTAGTAACAAAATTCAACTCCTCTGTTGAAGCAGAAGTACAGCAATGAACAAGGAGCTCTCTTTCAACAAGAGATGGAATAGATTTCACTTCTGAGATGCAGTTTGCCAACCTCTGTTAAAATAAGAGGAGAAAAGTGCAGGTACAGAATAGTTTATGTAAATATTGATGTGACTGCATTAAAAATATGTGTATGCTGGCATGTGTATTGAATAACCGTGTAAAGATAGACATGAAGGTAACAGTGATTGCTTCTAGAGAAGAGAACCTAGTAGCTGGGGGACAGAGTGAAAAGAGGCCTACATTTCACTGATACCAATGTGTGTCTTTTGAGTTTTATTTAATTCGGATGTCTTATCTATTCTGAATAGCAAAATATTCTTAAATAAAATATAAATGAGTGTAATACAGGGTATAAAAAACCAAGAGTAGATTTTAGAGAAACTGATAAATTTCTATCAGAAAGATTTGATCTGGAATAGGTAATAAAAAGGGCTCAGTGTAATTTATAATGTTTTTATCCATTGAAATTATATTTAAAGATTTTATTAATTTGAGAGAGAGAGAGAGCATGAACAGGGGAAGGGTGGAGGAAGTACAGAGTCCCCCGGGGGCTCCATCTCACGACCCTGAGATCATGACCTGGGCCCAAATCAAGAGTTGGACATTTAACTGACTGAGCCAGCCAGGGGCCTTTCAAATATTTTAAGTACATACACATTTCCATGTAATTAGTAGGGCTACATTGCTAATTTTTTTTTTTTAAAGATTTTGTTTACCTGAGAAAGCAAGTGGGGAGTAGAGGAAGAAGGAGAAGCTGGGCTCAATCCCAGGACCCACTACCCAGCGTGAAGGCAGATGCCCAACTGACTCAGCCACCCAGATGCCCTGTATTGATGAAGATTAAAAGGTTTATTAGCCATAAAAGTTCACAAGATCCTCACTATGGAATCATTTCTTGTATGCTATTATTTATCTCTAGAATCAGTCTTACTATATATTTTAGGCACCTATGCAAATGACATAGTGAAGAATTTCAAATTCAATGTTAAATTATCCCATCTTAAAGTTTTTTTTAAGGTAATAGGGTATATCACTTAAAACCATTAATATAATCCATCAGCAACTAATGTCAGAAATTGGAGAATATTTGCCATATTTTTTCCAGCCCAAATGAATGTCCATGAACTAGTCAGTGCTGTTTTTAGCCATATATGACATTATCTCTGCTTATAAGGAGTGGTAACACACAGGCAGATTTATCATTTTTTAATTACTTTAGATTAGTTATATTCACACTTTATTTTATCCTCAAAAATACTTGAAGATGGTCACACATTTTAAAGCTGTACATTTTCAAGAAGAACAAACTGAGAGGTGGTTGCCCAAGTCATGCAGCAACTTATTGCCATAACTCGTTGGAATTCTTTATTCCATTGAAGATAGCTGTAATTAGAAGCCTCTAGGCCTGGTACTTAGAGATAGATGGTGAATATAGATAGCAATGATGAAGATAAAGTCCTCTGCTTCATCATTGGATCTCCCTCTCATTGTTTTCGGAGCTCCTGCTTAGGAAAAAAAAAAAGCTGTGTACATTGCAGTTGTAAAAGCCTGCGGTTCCTCAGTGAGGTCAAAGGCCAGGGAGCTCTAAATTGTTCATCCCACCTGTTCCTAGGCATGCTGAATCTTGACTCAGCTTAATCAATTATGGCCATTCTTCAGTGTTTCCCACCCCCCTTTTAAGATGTGATCTGCATTTTAAGAATCAGAATCACAGAGGTAATTCTGTCTAGAGTGATAGCTTCAGAAGTCCTCCCAGTTGCTCATTCATCCAAAATCTTGTCTCCCACCCAGCTTCTTTTTAAATCAGTAACTGCAATTAGAAATTAGAAAATTTTAACTACAATGTTAGGTGGACCATAATCTAATCCTAGCTTATCAATCTGTTTTATCTTTTTTCTTGGCACTAGTGAAGTATTTTGGACAAAATGGCCCCACATAAATACTGATTGAATACTAAATATTTTTGTTTTCAAATTGCAAAGCACACAAAACAAGAAATTTATCATTTTGTAAAGTCAAAGTTACCTTCAACAGAAAGTTATTCTAAGTAAATACCAGAGAATATCTATTAGCCTATTGTTAATTAACATGAAACATTGTTGAAATGATTTGTTGGAAACCACTTAGCAATAGTGTTTATTTCCTTTGAAATAACATTTCATCGGACTGATAATATGTGCCTAAATTAAATAGAGTAGTATTTTTCCAAGATCTGTTGTATGTCATTTTATTTATTTATTTATTATAATTATGCTTTTTTTTTTTTTTAAAGATCCCATTTATTTATTTGACAGAGATCAGAGAGAAGCAGGCAGAGAGAGAGGAGGAAGCAGGCCCCCTGCTGAGCAGAGAGCCCGACATGGGGCTTGATCCCAGGACCCTGGGATCATGACTCCAGCCAAAGGCAGAGGCTATAACCCACTGAGCCACCCCAGTGCCCCTATGTCATTTTATTTTGCAGCACTGAAGTTGTATCGCAAAATACTATTCAATTTAACACTTTTTCTTATAGAAATGGCGTTCTATATCAATTCCCATGTTCTAGTATTTGAAATTTTTTTTTTTTTTTTTTTAAGATTTTATTGGTTAGAGAGAGCATGCTCAAGTTGGGGGAGCAGCAAGCAGAGGGAGAGGAAGAAGCAGGCTCTGCACTGAGACTTGTAGCTCCATCCCAGAACCCTGAGATCTTGACCTGAGCCTAAGGCAGATAATTAACTGACTGAGACACCCAGGTGCCCCAGGTTTTAATATTTTTAGAAGTATGTCCTCCATTTTTGATCCAGAACTTCCAATGTATCACAGTTAATTAACTATGTCTTGAAAGCATTAGTTCAGGGGCGCCTGAGTGGCTCAGTCAATTAAGCATCTGCCTTAGGCTCAGGTCGTGATCCCAGGGTTCTTGGATCAAGCCCCACATCAGGCTCCCTGCTCCGTGGAGAGTCCCCTTGTCACTCTCTCACACACCCTGCTTGTGCTCTCTCTCTCCCTTCCTCCCTCCCTCTGCCAAATAAATAAATGAAAACCTTAAAAAAAAAAAAAAAAAAAAACAACACAGGAGAGCTTTCCATTGACAAGCGACCCTTATAAAGACGTCCAAAGACTTTGGATGTCATCTATCTATGCATCTCTATTCTTCCGTAGACTGTCAGTTTGAGTGCAGGAACTAACATTTTCTTAATTGTGATAGTTTCTAACACAAAGAATTTTTTTAACTGATAGTGTTGAATTTAGTTTTTATATTAGAAAAATATGGATGGTTCTAGGTTTTTATATTGACTTTATGGCAGTTTAAAAATAAGTGTTTACTAAGGCGACAGTTGATATATTTTAAGATTTATTTCTAGAAAGAGGTAATCTACCCTGCATATGTATGTACATATGTATATATGTGTATGTGTGTATTATATATATGTATATATGTCTTGCTCTTTAGTATATGTAAAACTAAAGGTCTATTTTCAAAGGCTACCATAATCCATGTACAATCTGCATGATTAACCAAAGTGTGGCAAAAACTTCTTTAGAACTCAAATATATACTTCATTTTGGTGTATGTGGGTATGGTATAGACACACATGTATAGTGATCACCATTATTCAAGAGCATTTCTTCCCATGCCAACTACAACTTGTAATGCAAAAATCTGAACCTTTTTTTTTTTAAATATTTTGTTTATTTATTTGACAAGAGAGAGGTAGATCACAAGTAGACAGAGAGGCAGGCAAAGAGAGAGGGGGAAGCAGGCTCCCCGCTCAGCAGAAAGCCCAATTCCAGGACCCTGAGATCATTACCCAAGCCAAAGGCAGAGGCTTAATTCACTGAGCCACCCAGGTGCCCCAAATCTGAACCTTTTAAATGAATGTGTGTGTATCTAGTTTTCCCAAATGATCTAGAAGTTCTTTTGTTTTGCAACTTATGTATAAGCCAATGCATGATATTCTGGATACCACCATTTAAACAATTGTCTTTGCATTTTTCCTTTGAATATGGTACACTCTATCCATGTTCTAATCATTTCATGAATTTAAACTTAAACTTAAAATTTATTTCATGAATTGTTTACTTAACAGAAAAATTACGACCTCTGGTAGGTTATTCACTCTTTTCATGAGCAGACTGAGAATGAAACTGCCAAAAAAAAAAAAAATCAGTTTTATAGACAATTGACTCTGTATCTATGCTAATGGGAGACATTATCTTTGTAATTTATCTGTGCTAATGGAATAGTCTCACGAATAACATAAAATATTAGCCTAGTAATGCCAACATCCTTCATGTTAGGAATTGTAAGGTATTTGTTTACATTTGCATATGAGCTTATCTCATATTCAAACAAAAATAATGAGATTATGTAGTCAATTTCCAATTACTTCTCCTTATTAGCTGTATGCACTAACTAACCTCCATTATTTGGTATTCTTCAAACATGCATTTAGCTCTTACCTTCTAATTCTGACCTTGCATTTCATGTTTCTTAGAATACTAGGTTCTCTTCTTTACTACTTATCTTGGAAAAAATTTCAAGGATGAATACCCTCCCAGAATTTTGCTCTAGCTAGATGTGAATCTAACCCCTCTCTGAACTCAGAAAATACTTAGAGGCAGGGCTGTCTATGAAAAAATACAACTACATATGTATTTGCTAAATAAGCTAAAATTACACATGCTGCATATGCAATTTTAAATTTTGTAGAAGCCACATTACAAAAGAATCAAAAGGCAAAAAAGCTTTTATATATTTTAATTTGACATATACAAAATATTTCAACATATAATAATATTAATGATGGAAATTTTTGTATTAAAGTTTCAAAATCCCATGTATGTATAGCATGTAACAGTTTTGAGTAGGTTTGGTTGAAGTGCCCAGTAGCCACATGTGGCTTGTTCCTCGTATATTGGACAGCAGAGCCTTAGAACTGTTCATGAAAACCGTATTTACTATGCAGAATTTTTCAGTGTATTTGAAAATTAACTTAATTGAGGTATAATTTACATACAGTTAAATACAACAGGTTCTGATTACACAGTTCAGCGCATTTTGACAAATTCATACACCCTTGTAGCAATCACTTGTATTAGTTTCTTCTTGCTGCTATGAGAAATTGCCACACTTGGTAGATTAACAGAAGATACATTTATTAACTGCAACTTCTGGAGTTCAAAAACCTGAAATATGTCTTACAGTTACAAATCAAGATGTGAGCAGGGCTGGTTCCTTCTGGAGGTTCCAGGGAAGAATCCATTTTCTGAACTTTTCCAGCTTCTAGAGGCCATCGGTATTAACTTGTCATCTGTCTTCAGAGCACAGTACTCTGTCCCCTCTTTATATCATGGCCTCTACTTTCCTGTTTTTGATCCTGTTGCTTCCCTCTTCTGAGCACCCTTGTGATTTCAGGAGGCTCACTTGGATAATCCAGCATAATCTCAGTTTAAGGTTCTTTTTTTTTTTTTTTTTAAGATTTTATTTATTTATTTGACAGGCAGAGATTACAAGTAGGCTGGGAGGCAGGCAGAGAGAGAGAAGGAGGAAGCAGGCTCCCTGCCGAGCAGAGAGCCCGATGCGGGGCTCGATCCCAGGACCCTGGGATCATGACCTGAGCCGAAGGCAGAGGCTTTAACCCACTGAGCCACCCAGGCGCCCCTCAGTTTAAGGTTCTTAATCTAATCACATCTGCAATGTCATTTCTTCCTGTAAGGTAACGTAATCACAGATTCTGGGCAATCAGATGTGGACATCTTTGGACAGCCACTGTTGTACCACACACAGCATGGAGAACTTCACAGTGACCACAAACTGTTGCTTCTTGTGTGTTTACATAAATCCTCACCAACTCCTACCCCTATATCACTATTAAGATTTCTGTCAACTTAGTTTTCCCTCTCCTATTGTAAGGGCCTATTTAGCCAGAGCGATTTCACCTCAGTTGAACAGCCATTTTATTGTTTATGCAGTAAAACTTAAACTGACCTGCCCTCCCCCCACCCCCAGAGGAACTTACTTAGAAACAAGTCTTGGAAACCAGTAAAATATGGCCAACCAGCCCCTGATAAAAGAGCCCAGATACCAGGACGTGTCAGGTCAGGGAGAGATAACAGAGCCCAGATGCAAGGATGAGTCAGGCCAGGTGGAGACAGCCAATCAGTAAAGCACACATACTATCTCCCTGACTACCAAAGAATGTGGGCCCTGCCTTTTGGGTGCCAATTCTGACCAAAGTGATAGGCTAGTTCAAATAGCTACTATAGGGTGAATTGTAATTCAGTTGGCCACCCGTGTGGGACCTAGCATGACTGTGCAGCTTTCTCTGTATGTTGCCATCCCACTGGCCACCTGTGTGTGGCCAGGGTCAACCACATGGTCTTTGCTCTAAAAAAGTTAGTCTGTGAGGCTGGTAGCAGTCACCTTCTCTGTAAGAGGTGAGCCCTGGCTGGTCGGTTTTGTTCTCGATGCTTGGCACGAAATAAAGCTCTGCTTTACCTTTGCTTTGTATCGGTCTTGTCCTTTTGTCCACGGACCCTTCACTATAGCCTCATAAATAGAATCCTGTGTAATTTTTTGTGTCTAGCTTCTTATACTCAGAATAACATTTTTGAGGTTTATTTGTAACATTGTGTATATTAGCAGTTTTTCAAACTTTATTATTTAGTAGGAATCGATTGTGTGAATATACCATTGTTTGGTTTGTCTATTCATGTGATGGACATACAGATTGTTTCCAGTCTGTGGCTATTTCCCTTGGGTTAATATTTTGGATTAGGATTTTTAGGTAATAGATATATGTTTAATTTTACAAAAAAACATGAAATGTTTTCCATCATGGGTTTTATCATTTTATACTCCTAACAGTAACATGTGAGGATTGTTTTGCCATATCCTTGTCAACAATTGGTACTTTCAATCTTTAGTTGAGATATCCAGGTGAGTTTGAATTGGAATATCATTATAGACTTAATTGGCATTTCCTAATAGCTAATGACCTTGAGCATCTTTTCAAGTACTCATGGCCTATTGTAGATCTACTTTTGTTAAGTGTCAAAGCGTTCGTTATTTTTTAGTTGTATTGTTTTCTTATAGAGTGTATTTGAAAGATTTCTCAGATGTATGTATTGGGAATATTTGCTCCCAGTGTGCTCTCATTTTTTCACACTGTCTTTTGAAAACCAGATGTTTTTAAATTTGAAGGATAATTTATTATTTTTAAGATTTTGGTTCTTTATCTTACCCTAAAGTTATGAGTGTTTTCTTATGTTTTCTTATAATTTTAGTCTTTATGATTAAGTCTGTGATCATTGTCAAATCAACATTTTTGATGGGAGGAGGTAGGAATAAAGAATTACTTTTTTTCCCATATGTATATGCGATTAGGTCAGCACCATTTGATGAAAAGATTTTCATTTTCCCATTGAACGGTAATGTAATTGGCAACTTTGTCAATTAACATGTATATGTGGGCCTTTTCCTAAATTCACTGTTCTGTTCATTTATAATTTGTTGACTCTTCTACCTCTTTATTTCCTGTTGACTTTTTAACTGTAACTTTTTTATTTGAGTGGCTGCTCTGTGAATTAAAGTATGCATCTTTAACTTACTACAGTCTGCTTAGAGTTAGTATCATGGCACTTAATACTTTACTCTGCACCCTCCAGAGGTGTAAGAACCTTGCAACACACATGCTTTAATATATAATCCTCTGACTTTGGGGCTACTGGTCTCCTATGTTTTGCTCCTACATGTATTATAAACCCAACAATACTTATTTTAAATAGTATTTTGTCTTTTAAGAAAGGAAGAAAAAAAAAGTTAGTCTTTTATATTTACATGTTTCGCATTTCTCATACTCTTTATTTCATGTTAAGATCTGTTTCCATTTGGTACCCTTTTCAGTTAACAACCTTCTTTTAGTATTTCTTGTGGTGAGTTCTGCTGTCAATATATTCCTTCTTCTAAACTTTTGATTATATGAAAATGTCATCCACTCTCATTTTTGAAAGATATTTATGGTGACTACAGAATTCTAAATTGACATTTTTATTTTCATATACGTCATTATTTTCTGACCTATAGTGACCTACTGAGAAAACCATCCTTATATACAACATACAGTAATAAGGAAGAAATTAATGTTTTCTAACTGCTCCAGGATTTTCTTTGTCTGTGCCATTCCTCATTTCCAGTGTAATGCCCAGGTGTAGTTCTCTTTGTATTTATTCCACTTTGGTATGACTGGGATTCTGAGATTCATAGTTTGATGTTTTCACAAATATGAGAAGTTGATTACCTTTATTATTTTCAATTATTTTCTGCACATCTTCACTTTCCTCTGTTACTCCAGTTGCATGTGTGTAAGACTGATGGAGGTTTTTCCCATAGTCTTTATTTTATTATTTTTTTAAGATTTTATTTATTTATTTGACAGACAGAAATCACAAGTAGGTAGAGAGGCAGGCAGAGAGAGAGGAGGAAGCAGACTCCCTGCGGAGCAGAGAGCCTGATGCGGGGCTCGATGCCAGGACCCTGGGATCATGACCTGAGCCGAAGGCAGAGGCTTTAACCCGCTGAGCCACCCAGACACCCCTCCCATAGTCTTTAAAACTTGATCATTTTTCATTCCAGTTTGTTTTGTCTCTCATTCAAATTGGGCTTCTGAGAACATGTTTTCAGTTTATAGACTGCTTTTCTATTCTCTCCCATCTGTTATTAGTCCAATACAGTGACTTTTTTTTTCACTTTAGGTATTTTACTTTTTAATTTGGAATTGCTTTTTTTTTTTTTTTAAAGTCTCCATTTCTCTGTTGAGAATTCCTATCTGCTCATTCCTAAATACTGTATCTTCCTTTAGGCCAATGAATACATTAATCAAATTCTTCTGTTTCCAGTGAGGTTTGGAAGTCTCTTCCTACTGATTAGACTTTTCTTTTCTTTATGGAATATATTTCTTCTTTTCATGTCTTATACGCTGCTTTTTGTTGGTGTTAAAGGTGTCCTCTTTTAAAGAGGTTTAAATATTTTTCTGGAAATTTTTACCTCAGTAGAGCAATAAATATGCATTTATCACATCGCTGAAGACTACCTTTGTTCTAGTCACTGACTGACTATAAACTTTACAAAGCTTTGTCTTAGAGTAGCACTTACCCTGGGGCATAGTCACCATTTCTGTGCTGTGGCCTTTTTGGTGCCTTATTCAAATGACAGAATATTAACAAGGTTTCTCTAGTTTGGTTGGAAGAGAACTAAGAAGTTTCCCAGCACTTTGTAATCTCTAGTATTTCTATTTCATTCTTCATCTTGAAGCAGTTGCTTTTTACTTGGGCTCAAAGAGTCATCCTGAGCACATGTAAACCAGTGCTCAATCAGGAATCTAAGGGAAATCACCTATACAAATTCCCGGGCTTTCCTGCTTGTCCCCCTTCTCTGCCATACTCTGCCCACAAGTTCTAACTGCTTTGACAGCCCCAAACCTTAGCCCCTCCCTCTAGAGCTCAGCAAGATTTTTCTTCAGTTCTGTCTCCCTGTGCCACGGTCAGGAAGCTATCACCAGATAGAAATCTAGAATGAACATAGAGATCATCTCATGTGTTTCCCTTCACCCAGCAATTTTAGCTCTGTACTCCTTATCCAGTGCCTAGAAATGGTTACCTAATATATTTCATCCAGTTTTATAGTTGTGGTAGAAGGGCAAAGCCCCTTCTAATTATTTTATCATAATGAGAATTGGAAATCTCTCCATGAAGAAATGTACAAATACTAATTTTTCCTTCTAAGTTTCCTTCTAAGACTAGGAATAGTATTTGGCAGGACTGTGCAAAGTGTAAAGTGGTACTATAAATTATACTTAGATGATACATTGAATATTTAATAAGAGAATAAATGAATGACTTGAGATTAATATGTAGGTTGAGCACCTAGATGGCTCAGTTGGTTAAGCATCTGCCTTCGGCTCAGATCATGATCTCGGGGTCCTTAAATAGAGTCCCACATCAGACTCCCTACTCAGTGGGGAGCCTGCTTCTCCCTCTTCCTCTCCCTCTGCCCATCCACAACCCCTACTCACATGTGTACTCTCTCTCTCTCTCAAATAAATAAATAAAATCTTTTTTAAAGAAGATTAATATATAGGCTATTTTCTTTCTGTTCTACTCTGACTAATTTCTGATCTTTGCTCTGTTCCATGATATTTATCACATCTCAAGCTAATGAAAAGTAGCTGTCATTACCATTGACCATTAAATTGTCTTGTTTCAAACTTTCCTTCACTGGAAAGCATACAAGTTAATTTTTAAAGATATTCTCTGCTTCTGGTGTGTAAAGAAAAATATTTTGTGCTGATGGGTAGTTTCTAAAACTTTTTGTTTTAAATAACCAAGGATTTGCCCCATATATTCTTTTTCTTTTTCCAATAGTACTATTTACGTTTATTCTCTTAAAGTTGTAGCCTTATATGAAAATTTCATGTTACAAAGCTGAGATTCACTTTGAGAACTATATTGATAAAATACCATTTACATATTCATAGTGTTTCTAGAAAGTAGATTTTCTATTTTCTATATTCTGTTCAAATGTACCATATAAAACTAAGTTCGATTTATGCATCCTATATTTGAAAATATAACCACATGGAGTACCTAGGCTCTCAAAAGTATTCATCTTGCTGCCTTTTTAGAAAGCAGCTGTACTATAAATGATATATATCAAGATTTTACAGGTATTGTCCCTACTTGTTTGTGATTTCCTTTCTAAAAATTTTCCATCAGTCCCATTTGTTTCATTTCTTAAAAGAGGTTTATTGTTGCAGCCTACAATCTAATGTGAAATTGCAAAATTCTGGCTCACTGCCCCTCAGAATAAATCACCACATTGTATCTTTTATTCAGGACACAACATGGCATCTGTACTGTTAAGGTCTATGGTTTTCCACAAACCAAATAAACGGAATAAGTCCCAGGATTCTTTAAAAACTTATATCAAATCTGTCAATATTTCACAGAAAATTCCTAGGCTTTATTTAATTTAAGGACATCTCTTGAAAAAAATATAAGAGAGAGACCCAAATTGAAGCTGAAACTTTAACTCTTTGGGGCAATTCAGTAGGAGAGCCATTTTATATTAAAGTGGTTACATTAGAAATAGCATTAAGCCTTAACTCTGAAACTTGTTTTTACAAGTCAAACTACATTTTTTTTTTTTCAGAGTTCTTTGGTATTTGCAGGCCTTTTCTTTAAAAAAAAAAAAAAAAATTCAGTGGGGCTTTCAAATAAATGATTGGCTGTGTTATCTCTGTCAAAAGGAGAAAAAGGCTTTCTTCCTTAAAAGTTTCTCTCTTGAAATCCATAAAGGATCCTGAAATGCCAACATTTGAGATGAATACCTTTGGGTCTTAAAAGAGTCAATCAATCTTTGTCTTTATATATTTTAGAATTTTTTAAATTATTAACCAAATGTTTATTAAGCATCAGCCTTGTACCAGAGCATACTAAGTGATATGCCAAAAAGTAAGGCAGGGCTGTGGGAGAGAGGCATAGAGGTGCTATTTTATGTGAAATGGTGACAGAGGTCTCTATTGAAGTGATCTATAACCACAGGCCTGAATGATATTGTGGAATAAGCCACGTGAATAACTCAGGAAAGTGAATTCCAAGCCACAGAAAATACAGAGACCTTGAGGTGGACGTGTGTTTGAGAAATGACTAGCTACCATAGGCCAGAATAGATTGAGTAAGGAGATTAAAAAAATGAGACCAGAGAGCCTGCCAGAAGGACGCAAGGACTTAACACGTTTTGGAAGAATTCCCAACTCCTATCCCCATTTTCCTCATTACTTAAATCTAATCAATTCCATCAAATCAGATGTCAGTTCTGAGATTGCATCTCAGAACCAGCATTTGATAGCAGTCCCCTTTTGCATATCCACTTGCACTGTTTTAATTTGCTTACTCTCTCACCTAGCTATTAAAAATACCTCCTAACTCCATGTTTCTCAAAAGTGCATGCCCATAAGAAGAACTTTAAATCTTGTGGCTTCACTGAGTCATACATTTAAAGGTAGGGCCCTGAGCAGCTGTTTCTTAAACACTTGACTTAGCTGAATCTTATGATCAGAGGTGTTTGGAAATTATTCTTAAAATGTTCTACCTGCTTCTTGTTTTCTAGAACTCATCTATTTTCTACATTCCTGTCAGACTTACCATCACCTCCCCCAAAAATAAATAAACAACAAACAAAAAAGCAAACAAACAAGCAAAAAAAAAAAAAAAAACCTCTCAGATCTTACAAATCTTACAAGATCTTACAAATGTCTGGTTTTGAAAGACCCTCGATCCGCACCCAAGAAGCAGACACCAAGCCTCCACTGGATGCAAGTTGCAAGAGGTTTATTGGTTACACAGGCACCTGCGGACGCATCGGCCTTTGTGGGCTGAGCGCGCTGGACTAAGTTGGGGAGCAGATTATATAGGGCAAGGTTGGGGTGGCGGGAAGCGAGCTTACAGAAGCAGATGCTTGGTTACAGGGATCTGATTGGTTAACTTAAATCAAGCATTGTCAGGCGCTAGGTTTAAGGCAAGGACACAACGGTTTGTTCTGCTGGGCCTTGGCTCAGCACTCTGGAAAGTCCCAGGTACACTCTATTCCTCATTTGTCTTTTCTCTTGACAGACTGGGTGATCACAGACAATAGACATCCTGGTATGTGTTGCCATCCGGCTATGGGAACAATCAAGCCTTCGGCAAGGGGATAGGGGGTGCTTTGGGGACATCAGGTTACTTAAACAAGCCTTTAGCAAGGGGAGAGGGGTCTTTCAGTATTAACTTCTCAAAAGCAAGAATGTATTTCCTTAATCTTTGATTTGCAATTATAGCAAAATTCGTGAACCAGCTATGCGCTCATGAAATGTTTGCTAAATGAGTAAATGAGTTCAATAGGTTAAATAAGCAAAAATGGGGGATGCCAAAATTCATACACAATTTTCAAAAGTTCATAAGCATTTTAAATTAATAATGATTTGGACTTTTATATTTTAATTTTTAAAATTTAACATTTTAAGAAAAATATATTGAATCTTTGTACTAGTTATATCCTGAATCAGTTTATTATACTGTTTTGAACTCTGTTATTCACTGACTTAAAAGAAAAAAAAAAAGACATTTGTTCTATGTTGATTGGTTGCCCGTACTATTTTGAATCCAAGCATAGTTTTACAAATCTTCACCATCTGTTTGGGAATAATTTTATATATTTGATTTATTTGGTTTAATGACAGATTGAGTAATGGAGGAGGGGAAGCTGAGGAGAAATGGAAGGAGATGCAAGGAAGCCTAGAAGAAAGGGGAGTCTTCTACCCAGAGGAGAAGAAACAATCTAGAAGAGCATGGTCTGGTGTTTGAAAACATGATGAGGGCAGGGGATTATGTAGACCATATGAATGAGTATGCGTCGATACTACTAGAAACATTATTGTGGAGAGGGAAGAGCTAATCATCAAATTAAGGACATATTTATTAATGTTGAGAGAGGTTAGTGTTTTGTTTTACTTTTGTTTTCTTTCTTTGCATGCCTGATCTAAACTGTTTCATACAAAAACCAAGAAAGAGATTTTGATGTGGGAGGCTAAAGATGAACTTGTGAGAAGGGAAACATAAACTTACCTAAACCTAAACAAATTCAGGCTTTAGAAGTATGAGCGTGTGTGTGTGTATGTGTGTGTGTGTTAATAGAGGCTAAGGAGGTGGGTCTCCATGGCTCAGTCAGTTGAACACCTGGCTCTTAATTTTGGCTGAGATCATGATCTCAGGATGGTGGGTTTGAGCCCTCTGTGGGTCTCCACACTCAGTAGGGAGCCTGCTTGAGATTCTCTCCCTCTCCTGTTTTCCCTCCCCCTGCTTACTTGGGCTGTCACTCTCTCTCTACCTCTCTCTCCCAGATAAATAAATAAATCTTAAAAAAAGAAAAAAAAAAAGTAGGGTCCAGGGAAGAGAACCATTTTAGAACACAGAAGAGATTTGAGAAACAAGACTATTCATTGTATTCATTTTACAATTAATTTTGCTATGGCTGACTGATGAAACAGAATCTTTGTGGTTCTATTCCATTTCAATTACTCAAACATTTGCCTATAAATAACCATACATGAATCTAATCAGTGTGTTTACCTATGGACCAGTCCATATCTTTTATTGGAACTATTTTATTCTCCTTAAATTTTAAAATCCTTTTATTGAATCAGGATTTCAGGAATAACTACCACAAATGATCATCTGAAAGACACTGAGGTCTACGATATAGTAACAATGGATCTGGAATCAATAAACTTTGGGAATGTACATTTATTAGTAGCAAAATACAGTATCTAATTTTAAGACCTATTATAAAGCTACAAAACTAAAGAGAGTGTGAAATTGCTTTAAGAAGAGACATTAAGGGGCAACTGGTTGGCTCAGTGGATTAAGCCTCTGCCTTCCGCTCAGGTCATGATCTCAGGGTCTGGGATCAAGCTCTGCATCAGGCTCTCTGCTCAGCAGGAAGCGTGCTTCCCCCTTTCTCTCTGCCTGCTTCTCAGCTTACTTGTGATCTCTTTCTGTCAAAAAAATAAATAAAATCTTAAAAAAAAAGAGAGAGAGACAATAATACCAAGGTAACAATAGAGTGCAGAAATAGACTGACACATAATCAGTAAATTGATTTTCAACAATGGTGTCAACATAAATTAAAGATCAAGGAAAATTATTTTTCATTTCCTAAAGAACCAAATGAACCTTAACCCCTGCCTCATACCATATACTTTGATTTGAAATGAATCATAGATAGAAATGTGAAGAATACAACTGTAAAGTTTCTAAAAGAGACAAAAAGCATATCTTTACAACTTCAAGTTAGGAGAGATTTCTTAGAAACAGCATAAAAGGAAAAGTGATTACTTTTTAAAATTTCTGTTCATAAAAAAACATCATTGATGCAAATGCAAACTACAAATGGAAGAAAATAACCATTGTGCATGTATCTGACATTGTAAGAGTTTATTAGCATATATAAGGATGTCTTACAAATCCTTAATAAAAAGCTCAATGATTTCCCAGAAGGGCCAATAGATAAAAAAAAGACACTCCAAAAAAGATATACAAATGATCAATAAGCATATAAAAACTTTTCAGCACTATTAGTCATCAAGAAAATGAAAGTTAAAACCACAAGGTATAAATTTGTAAAATGATTATGTGATTTTTTTTGATAAATGTAAATATTCCTATGACTCAGAAGTTATACTCTTATTATTTATCTGAGAAATGGGGAAAAATTCACACCAGAAAGTTCATAGCAGCTTTATTAGTAAAGTCCAAGTACAGGAAACAACCCAAATGTCTAGTAATAGGAGAATGATCAACTGATTTGTAGTTTTGTTATATAATTTAATACTTTTTAGCAATAAAAAGGTATAAACTGATACAACAACATGGAAGGATATAAAAGCATTGTGTTGACAAAAGCTAGGAACAAAAAGTATATAATGTATGGTTTTATATTTATGAAGCTCTAGAAGAAACAGAGCTAATTGTATGCTGTAAGAAAAGAAAAACAGTGATGATTTAGGGAGTAGAGGTTGGTTGTGGGTTGTGGGGATTGACTGAAAAAGAGCAGGAAAGCACTTTCTAGGGTTATGGAAATAGGCTATACCTTAAGTAGCAAATTGAGGCATAAACCTTTGAATTCCACATGGGTTTGCTGGAATGAAAATTAAGGGAAATTTGATCTTTTTTCTGTTAGTATGATGCATTACTAAATGCTTTGAGATTAAAGCCATATCTAATCTTGCTGTGAAAACTGTATCACTTCATAAGGGTTTGTAATAGAATATTACAGATGAAAACAGTTATTTTTTTAAATGTGGGTACTTTTTGAATAAAAATAGGCATTTGAGAAAAATTATAATTATATATGAACATCTACATAGTTCATATATGGAGCTCTTCATATGCATTTATATATACATATAGATATTTTCATATATATGTATATATATATAGAAAGAGAGAGAGAGATACACATGAAACTGTTGAATCAAGGAACCTTTTCAAGTCTGAGGTGTGATAATAACATGGAGGTACAACCAAAAATGCATCAGGGATGTCAATTAATACAGTGAGCTAAGACAAATGACACTGAATTGAAAATATACATATAATTTACTCACTGATGAAAACATGTGCAAACATACACTGAAGAGCTATAGAGAGAGGGCAACTATTGATCTGAATAATTAAAGATTCTGAGATGTGTTGGGAAGTGGGCTACTCCTTTTATCTCAATGGAAGTCTTCCTTGCTTTTCTATTTACCATATTGCTTCTTAAAATGAATTTTTTCATATGTATAATCTCTATTAAGCCCATTCTTCAGGCCTTTTTTTCCCCCCAAATCAAGAAATTTATTGTCTGTCATTCAAACCCACATCTATCTGCTTTAAATAATCATTTAAAGTATTATCTATTTGAGGTATTTTGCAGTAATGAACTATTGTGAAAGGATAGTTTAAAAACCAACCTCTCTTTAAGGTCATCCATTGAGGTTGATTTTCACACTCACCAAATTAAACCACTTCCTCCCAGCTTCCAATTAACAAGCAATATATAATGCTTTGTAGCAATTACCTTTTCACATGAAAGAAAAAATATCCCTTTAGTGAAGAAAGTAAATATAATAGTAGTTAATCTTGTGGATTAATTTTTGTCTTCATCTTAAATGGTTCCTTCACAGCAGTTCAAGGTTTATCAACTAAAGGAATAAAGTTTTGTTCCCAATCTGCAGCAAATCCTAAATCACAAGAGGTAATAGCATTAAAGGTGTAAAACTCCATATAAAGAAAGATGGAGTAGAATCTTTCCTAATGCTTTACACCCAAAATTAAGCATGGTCAATCCACTAGAAAAGTCTCCTTTCTAAATTAAAATTGGAACCAAATCCAAAATTTGGCATGCGAATTGAGGTTTATCAACAAAATGTATACAAGCAATATTTAGATGGTTTAAGTTATTTTAATTCCCTAGGTATAAATAATCTCACCTTCTTATAAAATTTCATACTACTATTTTTGGATGGTTCTCTACATTTTTTTAGGTTCTGCATTGCCTTTTTGCTGTTATGTTTCTGATTTCAGACCTCCTTCTTGTTTACAGCTCATTAATGTGAGGGCCCATTTCTGTTTGAGTTGTCTTTGTTCTTCAGTCCCCTCACATAGCAATCACTTAATAAATGTTTAATAAACCTTGAAAACAAGATAGGCAACAAAAGTCTAACATATTACATTCCCAGATGCATGTACTATTAGGAGTTAATAGGAATGGCTGCCTGAAAATGGTGAACAAAACTTAGAATTGAGAGAGGAATTGCCTAATGGCTTATGTTTTGTGGAGATTAGCTAGTTTTAGTTTTATGAAGATTAGCTAGTGGACTTCTGGCATTTGATAGATATGCAGGCACATGAACATACGTAGTACTTGGTGGAGTCTGTGTAAATGAATATTTATAAGGAAGGCCTTGAAGATTTATTCTACTTCTTCATAGATCTGACTGGATTTCACTACTTTATGCATTGGTCGGGATTGTCTGAATATTACTCAATTACTCAGATGTTTTGTTTTTATCTGTCTTGGGTCCTCCAAACCTTAACTTAGATTAAAACCATAAAAAAGTCTATTTTTAAAGCTGTGCAAAGAAAACACTACATCAAAACTGTTAGTATATACCTCAAACAGAAAACGTGCATATCTTCATTTGTCTTTCACCTCATTTACGTCAGCCTATATCTTACCAGCAAAAATTGCTTTCCATCTCTAGACAATCTAATTTGACTGTGATGCTGTCTGACACTTGAGTATTACAGTGTTGCTTTGGTTAAAGTAAAAGATTTGCAAAACCAGTCCAAAAACTTTATTATCAGGGCAGAGCATCAATGAATTTCTTGAACATTCATCACAAACAGAATGTGTGAGAGCAGGAGGAGAATGAATCATCCTAGATTACCTATCTAGTACTTGAGAGTCCTACCACAAAACAGCAACAGCAGAGATTAACTTGCTGGAGTTCCCAGGAAATTTACAGGGGCTGTTCTGTGAAGAAATAGAAACCCCATTTGCAAGATCCTTACCTGTGAAAGGTATCTTAAATCACAGGAAGCCCAGACATAAAAATTCTGTGAGGGTGCCCCATAGGTCAAGGCAATCTTGATAATCTTTCCAACCATCTCCCTTTTCATTGGATGTTTTTAATCTTGGAAAATGTATGTGCATTCAAATGCAGAATAGTTTGATGTAGGAAAGAAATTTAAAACTGATGTTACCCATGAGAGTTTTTCATTGTCCTGGAAGGGTACCCAGATAGGGGTCCTAAATCGCATGTTTTTGCCAAGAGAAGTGAACCATGATCAGAGATAAATGTGTATCCTCTTTCCAGTCACCAATTTTCTGTAGTCACTACTACCAAATTGGTCTTTCTAGACATTTTAATATATCAGTTGTGGCCTATAGGTTTATACAGTAGAAATCTCAACGGGCTATAATATTAGCCTTTGTCTTTGCTTAGTGACTTCCCTTGTGACCATACTGCATTGACCATGGAAGAACCCAAAACAGCTAGTTACCCATCAGAAGAAGATTTTGGAATTTCTGTCTCCATATAAGCAGAATAGCCACCAAAAATATAACCTTTCTCCTCTAACCATTCCCAAAGATAGGGCTTTGCATCTAACGTCCTCATTTGAGAGTTTCAATTTTACTGAGGTACTTGGACCCTGACAAATACTGGATCTAATCTTAAAATCCACGTTTATTAAAATTAAAAAGCCATTCCCCCCATCAAAGTGGTACATTTGTTACAATTGATGAACCTGCAACGACACATCATAATCACCCAAAGTCTGAAGTTGGTCTTAGGGTTCACTCTCGGTTGTATTTATTCTGAGTTCAGACAAATATATAAAGACATGTATCGACCTTCCATAAAAATGTTCTATACTCCTCAGTTTATTTCTCTCTCCAAACTCTACCCAAGACTGATCTTTTTATTGTTATCAGAATTTTGCCTTTTGCAGGATGTTATATAGTTGGAATCATATACTATGGAGACTTTTCAGATTGGCTTCTTTCATTTAATATGAATTTAATGTTTCTACATGTTTTTTCATGGCTGGGTATCTCATTCCTTTTTAGCACTGTATCACGTTCCATTCTTTGCTGTAACATAGTCTATTTACTACCTACAAAGGCCATCTTTGTTACTTTCAATCTTTGGCAAGTATGAATAAAGCTGTTATAAATGTCCACATGCAAATTTTTGTGTGCCTATAACTTAACTCCTTTGGGTGACTAGGAAAGAACACAATTACTGACCAGTTGTCTGATAAGAACATGTTTAGTTTTGTGAAAAATTGCCAAACTGTCTTCCAAAGTGGAAATATCATGTTTCATTCCCACCACCAGTGAGTGAAGGTTACTCTTGCTTTGTATCCTCACTAGTGTTTGGTGGTGTCAGTGTTCCAGACTATGGTCATTCTCCTAGGTTTGTAGCAGTATCTTGCTTTAATTTTCATTTCCCTAATGACATATGATTTGGAACATCTTTTCATATGCTTATTGTATATTTGTATGTCTTCTTTGGTGTCATTTAAAGTATATAAAGTCTTTGGCCTATTATTTAATCAGGTTGTTTCTTGAGGTTTAAGTTCTTTGTACATTTTGTATAATAATTCTTTATCATACATGACTGTTCCAAATACTTTTTCCCAATTGGTAGCTTGTCTATTCTATTCTATTCTATTCTATTCTATTCTATTCTATTCTATATTTATCTATTTATTTATTTGACAGTGTCTCTTATAGAGTGGAAAATTTTAATTATAATGAAGTTCAGCATATCAGTTCTTTCTTTCATGGATTATGTCTTTGCTGTCATAGCTAAAATGTCATTACCAAACCCATGGTCAACTAGGCTCCCCCTATGTTATTTTCTAGAAGTTTTATAGATTTACATTTTATATCTTGAGTTAATTTTTGTTTTGGATATTGTCTGTGTCTAGATGCATTTTTTTCCTTGTGGATAATCAGTTATTTCAGCACCATTTGTTGAAATGATTATTCCATTGTGTTGTCTTTTCTTAGACATAGTCAACTATTACTTGACTATTACTGGGTTCTCTGTTCTATTTTATTGATCTGTTTGTCTATTCTTTAACCAGTTCAACAATCCCAGATTACTATAGCATTATAGTAAGTCTTGAAGTCAGGTATGTTCGCTCCTACTACATTGTTCCTTTTCTTCAATATTGTGGTGGCTATTCTTGTTTTTTGCCTCTCCATATAAACTTTAGAATCACTTTGTTGATACCAAATAAATTTCTGGAATTTTGATTGGGATTGGATTGAATTTGTAGATAGTGTTAGGAAGAACTGATATATTGACAATATTGTGTCTTCCTAATTCTGAATATGAAGGATCTCTACATTTCTTTAGTTCTTCATTAATTTCTTTTATCAGAGACTTATAGCTTTTCTTTTGTAGAACCTCTGTGTATTTGCTATTTTAGGAGGTGCTAATGTAAGTTGTTATCTAAAATTTTAAATCCCACTTGTTCATTGCTGGTTTATAGGGGGAAAATTGCCTTTTGCATTCTGATATGTATCTCAAAACCAGGCTACAATTGCTTATTACAGGAGGTTTTTGTTTTGTTTTGTTTTGTCAATTATTTTAGGCATACCCTGAATAGAGTCAATAGTGTCATCTGTGAACAAAGAGTTTTGTTTATCTCCCCTGACCACAAACTTTTCTTGTCTTGTTGTATTAACTAGCATTTCCAGTGCTATGTTGAATTATAAGACAGGATGTTCTTACCTTGTTGCTGACCTTAGCAGGAAAGCTTCTATCTTCATAAAGTAGGACTTCAGCTGTAGGTTTTTGTAGATAGTCTTCATCAAATTGAAAAGTTCCCTCTTAATAATTTACAGAGAGTGTTTGTCATGAATGGATATTGAATTATGTCAAATGATTTTTATGGTACTAGTGATATGATCATGTGATTTCTTCTTTAGCCTGTTGATATGATAATGTTTAATGATTTTATTTTGTGGTATAATTAACATATAGTGTTAATATTAGTTTCAGGTATACAATATAGTGATTTAGAAGTTATATATGTTACTCAGTGCTTATCATGAAAAGTGTACTCTGAATCCCCTTCACATATTTCACCCATCCCCCCACTCACTTCCCCTCTGGTAACTATAAGATTGTTCTTTATAGTTAAGAGCCTGTTTCTTGGTTTGTCTTTTTTTTTCTTTTTTCACTTGTTTTGTTTCTTAAATTCCACATATGAGTAGAATCATATGATATTTTTCTTTCTCTGCCTGACTTATTTCACTTCTCATTAGCTCCATCCATGTTGTTGAAAATTGCAAGATTTCGTGCTTTATGGCTGAATATCACTCTGTTGTATGTATGTATCTGTGTATACACCACCCCCCACCTTTTCCTTATCCGTTCATCAATTGATGGACACATGGGCTACTTCCATATCTTGGCTATTGTAAATAATGCTGCTTTAAACATTGGTGCATGTATCCCTTTGAATTAGTGCTTTTACATGTTTTAGGGAAACACCCAGTAGTGTGATTGCTGGATCGTAGAGTAGTTCTGTCTTTAACTTTGAGGAAACTTTGTTTTCCTGAGGGGCTATACCAGTCTGCATTCCTCCCAACAGTGCGTGAGGGTTCCTTTTTCTCTGTATCCTCATCAAAACTTGTTGTTTGTTGTCTTTTTAATTCTGACAGGTGTGAGGTGACATCTCATTGTGGTTTTGATGTGCAATTCTCTGATGATTACAATATTGAGACTCCTTTCATCTGTCTGTATGTCGTCTTTGTATAAATGTCTGCTCATGTCTTCTATCCACTTTTAAATTAGGTTATTTGTTTTTGGGGTGTTGAGTTATATAAATTCTTGGTATGTTTTGAATGCTGACTTCTTATCAGATATGTCATTTGCAAATATCTTACCTGGTTCACTGTTGCCTGTTCATTTTGTGGTTGGTTTCCTTTGCTTTGCAAAAGCTTTTTTTTTTTTTTTCTATATAGCCCCAGTAGTTCTTTTTTGCATTTTTTTCCCCTTACCTCTGGAGATACGTTCATAAATGTGTTGCTAAGGATGATGTCCAAGAGATCACTGCATGTGTTTTCTTTTAGGAGTTTTATTGTTTCAGGTATCATCACATTTAGGTCCTTAATCCAGTATAAAAAGGTGGTCCAGTTTCATGAAGCCTTTGCATGTACCTATTTAGTTTCCCCAATATCCTCAGTTGAAAAATACTGTTATTTTCCTTGTTGTGTATTCCTTCTTGCATATTCTTGCTTTCTTTGTCACAGATTAATTGACCAAATAAGCGTGGGTTTATTTCTGTATTCTCTATCCTGTTCCATGGATCTGTGTGTCTAGTTTTGTGCCATACTGTTTGGATACTATCCCTTTACTTTTAATTAATATGTGCCTTTATATTTATTTTTATTTATTTATTTTTTTAAAAGATTTTATTTATTTATTTGACATAGATAGATCACAAGTAGGCAGAGAGGCAGGCAGAGAGAGAGAGAGGAGGAAGCAGGGTCCCCACCGAGCAGAGAGCCCGATGCGGGACTCGATCCCAGCACCCTGAGATCATGACCCAAGCCGAAGGCAGCGGCTGAATCCACTGAGCCACCCAGGCGCCCCTGTGCCTTTATATTTAAAGTGAATTTCTTACAGACAACATATAGTAGGGTCGTTTTTGATCCATTCTGACAATTTGACTTTTAATTTGTGCATGTAGATCATTACTCTACAGTAGTTATAGATATAGTTGTATTACTGTCTGCCATATTTGTCACTGTTTTCTATTTGTTGCCCATGTTCTTTGTACCTGATTTTCTATTCCATTTTTTTTTTTTTTTTTGGTCTTTTTTGGATTTAAGGGAGCATTTTTCAATTCCATTTTCTCTTTCTTGCTGTATAAATTATAGTTTGTTGTTGTCATTGTCACTGCTGTTCCTCTGGAATTTGCTATTCATTTACAACTAATTCAAGTATGCTTTCAAATAACACTGTACTACTTCATGGGTAGTGTAGGTATCTTATAAAAACAGAACAATCCTAATTACTTTTCCTGTCCTTTGTATCATGGCTGCAATTCATTTAACTTATAATCAGAATGCAAGAACATAAAGACACGCATAGTCATATAATATTGATTACATCATTATTATTTTGAAACTTTATTGGATCACGTAAAAATAAGAAAGTAGGTTTTTATTTTACTTTCATTTATTCATTCTTCAGTTCTTTCTTTATACACTTTTAAGTTTTTAACTTATATTATTTTTGTATCTCTATAGAACTTCTTTCAACATTTCTTGCAAGGCAGGCCTATTGGTAACAAATCCCTTCAATATTTATGTGTCTGAGAAAGTCTTCATTCTTCATTTCTGAAGAATAATTTCACAAGGTATAGAAATTTTAGGGGCACCTGGGTGGCTCAGTGGGTTAAAGCCTCTGCCTTCGGCTCAGGTCATGATCTCAGGGTCCTGGGATCGAGCCCCACATCGGGCTCTCTGCTCAGCCGGGAGCCTGCTTCCCTCTCTCTCTCTGCCTGCTTCTCTGTCTGCTTGTAATCTCTGCCTGTCAAATAAAAAAATAAAGAAAAAAAAAAAAGAAATTTAGGTTGGTGTTTTTTTCTCTCAATGTTAAATATTTCACTCCACTTGCTTTTTGCTTGCATATTTTCTTGGATGCAGTTGTAATTATCTTTGTTCCTCTGTAGGAAGGAATTTTTATCTTTGATTTTATGTAGTTTTAAAATAATGTGCATAAGTGTATTTTGGAGGGCACTTACTTTTAATGTTTTCTGAGCTTCCTGGGTCTGTGGTTTTGTATCTGACATTAATTTGGAAAATTCTCAGTCAGTATTATTTCAAATATTTATTTTTCTTCTCCTTCTGGTATTCCTGTTACGTCTGTGTTATGTTTTACAGTTGTCTCACAATTTGTAGATACTCTGTTTTTTCCTTTCCTTTTCAGTTTTCAAGGATTCTATTGATAAATCCTCCCAGGTTCTTTCCTCTGTTCTGTCCAGTGTACTAATTAGCCCTTCAAAGGAATTCATTTCTATTGTAGTGTTTTTGATCTTTGGAATTTCTTTTTGATTTTCTTAGGATTTCCAGCTCTCCATTTACATTGCCAATCTGTTCTTGCATGATGTCAGCTTTATCCTTTAGAGCCCTTAGCATATTAGTCATAGTCATTTCAGATTTCCAGTTTGATAAATCAATATCCCTGCCATATCTGGTTCAAATTCTTGCTCTTTTTTCTTTTCTTTTTCTTCTATTTTGGTATGCCTTGTGATTTTTTCTTGTTAGCTAGACAGGGTGTACTGGGTAAAAGGAACTACTATAAACCAGGCTTTGGTGTGAGGTGTGGGGCAAAGGCAGAAGCATTCTATGGTCCTGGGGTTAGGTTTCAGTTTTTTAGTGAGCCTCTGCCTCTAGACTGTGAACTTCACAAATGTTTCTCAGTCATCACTTAAATAGGGTAGGATGTATAGAGTGGGCTTCAGTTGGCCATTTCCCTTCTCCTGTTTAGGCTCTGGTAAAACTCGAGTAGTTTAGGTAAGGGTAGTAGTTTAGGTAAGAGTAATAGTTTAGTTTATTAAGAAGAACAGTATGCTTTAGTATTTTTCAAAATGGTTGCTTTTCTTCTTTACTGCTGGAAGCGTAAGTAAATTTCTTTAATTCACTGTGAGAAATAGGTCATGTTCCTACACAAAAGTGAGGATGTCTCCCTATGACTAAATACCCCTGGGGTTTTTACTCTTAGAGTTGGCTACACTACTACCAGTCTCCAGGGACTGGTCAGTTACAGTTTAGATTTTCTTACCCTGACTGGTTTCCAGGGAGGCTTCTGCTCATGTATTTCTGTTCTGGTAATTTATGATTACCTGTATTTGTTTGTCTTGTGTCTCCAATTTTGGGGATAGTAATGTTCTCTGTGACCTCACTTTTCTTAAAGCTCTAAGAAGAGTTGTTGATTTTTTTTTTCAGTTTAATTTTTTACTTGTTGTTAGAAAGGAATAGCAACTTTGAAGCTTCTTACATGCCAGAGGGGAAACCAGAAGTCTTGCTGATAATCTTTTTCAATATGAAGACAATTGCAGTGATAAACTTGCTTTAAAAGGAATTACTTGAAATTCGTTTATGTGTCTGTACTTACAGTAGAAGAAAGCCTAAGAAATCTGATGATGAATTTGATTTTTAAAAGGTTATTTCTCTGAATTTGAATACTGGGTTTTAAAAGATAATGAATTTGTAGGTACATGAGAATATTTTAATAAGTTAGAAAACACCACTGATAATATGCTTTACTCACAATCCAAAAATTAATATATAAAATCTTGATTGAAATATTTTGCTTACTACTAATTGCCTTTCAAACAGTACATAATAATTTTGATTCAAAGTTAGTTTAATACCAACAAACAGCCAAATACTTATAATTTGGGTCAGGTAATTTTAATTTTAAGAAGTCTGGTCTAATAAGACTTTTTTTTTTTAAGATTTTATTTATTTATTTGAGAGACAGATCACAAGTAGGCAGAGAGGCAGGCAGAGAGAGAGGAGGAAGCAGGATCCCTGCAGAGCATAGAGCCCGATGTGGGCCTCGATTTCAGGACCCCGGGATCATGACCTCAGCCAAAGGCAGAGGCTTTAACACACTGAGCCACCCAGGTGCTCTAGGACTTTTGATAGTAACAAAAGAAATCTATAAATTGATACCAACTTCTTTTAGTTTTTCTGTGTGTCCTTCAAAAAGGAAAAATGTTCTACATAGTACCTGTACTATCCTTTTTCTGTTAAACTAAATTACATATTTATTTTATATAGTTCTTTCTGATGTGTTTATACTGTATTTCTTCCTTTCTCATTTATTTTTCTGAGTGGCTTTAGGTTTTACCTAGCTTTTAATAACACTAGGATTTGGAATAAAGTTCTCTAATCAGTATTTCCTAAAAGGATTATTGGTGTATTCCCAGACTTTTTAATCCTTACATTTTTTTAAAGTTATCTCTATTTTAATCTTTTGCTATTTTTAGCTCTTCAGTGCATAAAAGCATTCTTGTTCCTTCTATCATGCTAATGTAACCAGTAGCATGCACAGGAAAAAAAATCAGCCTTGTTACAGCCTTCTATTCAGGTACTGTGAACTAAAATAGCCAGGTAGAAGCCACCCAATTCATATGTTTATGGATAACCATATCTAGAGAGTTCTTTTTGCATTTGTAGCTTTATTAAACATGCTCCCTAATTAACATCAAATGACTAAAAGCACACAGTAAAATAGTTTCCTAAACCTTTGGCACCATAATACACCATGATTTGCAGTATTAGTAGGTGTTAGGTCCCCTAGTAATGGGTCCGTGATTAAAGGAGCGAGACTGATACAAAAGGAAGGTCAAGCAAAGCTTTATTTCGCGCCAAGCATCGAGAATCAAACCGTCAAACCGACCCATCAAGGCCGGCCCCTTACAGAGACAGCGACCTCTCTCTGCCTTACAGACTAGCTTTTAAGGGCAGAGGCCATGTGGTTGTGCCTGGCCATGCACAGGTAGCCAATTGAGATTGTAACACACAGAGAAAGCTGCACAGTCATGCTAGGTCACACATAAGTGACCAGTTGAATCAATTGAATTACAATTTACCCTATAGTAGATATTTGAACTAGCCTATCACCTTGGTCAGAATTGGCAACCAAAAGGTGCCCAAAGGGCAGGGCCCATACTCCTTGGTAGCTAGGGAGACAGTATGTGCCCCCACTGATTGGATACCTCCACCTGGCCTGACCCACCCTTGTATTTGGGCTTTGTTACCTGGGACTGGTTTCTGGGACATGTTTTTAAGTAAGTTCTGGGGGTGGGGGACAGGGTCAGTTTAAGTATTACTGCATAAACAACAAAATCACTGTTTAACCAGATGGAGCTGCTGTGGCTAAATAGGCCCTTACAGTAGGTAGTTTCTTTTTCCATTGAATTCATGATTAATGTAAATGAGATGAAGCAGGGATAGGTAGATTATTTTTCCAGGGACTGGGGATCAGTAAGCCTGTCCTCCTTAGAACCCACATATTCTGGATATGTGCTTCTTTGCTTTAAACATTTATCACTTAGCTTTTAGGCTTAATGCAGTTTCTCAAAGTTTTGTTTTTGAAAATGGAATCCTTAATTACACTGGGAATGTTGCTTTCTTGCAAAAAAAAAAAAATTGTTGCAAATGCTGGATACTTTCTTCATCAGTTATTCCTAGAATGGTTGAGGAGTGCTAGTCCTTTTTGTAGACTTAAAACTAAGCTCTCTGGGTCTCTTGGCCTCTTTCCCTAAAGCATTCTTTTGGACACATTTTGGGTTTTGGTGCCAAGTGGGAGTATATAAACCCCTTTTGACTTACTTACAGGACTAGCTATTGTAGTTAATAGAAAGGCACTTAGTACCTCAAATGAATAACCATTTTCTCAAAAGAAATAGGTGATAAGCATTAATGTTTAATTGCCCCTTTCCCATAGTGTAAAGGGTGGATTTAAACAGTTTTATTTAAATAAACTCACAGCTACTATCTTTTAATATCTGCCAAATGCTCCTCTCATTAGTTCACTTCAAATTTTGTCACTTGCTCTGTAAATCTTTTTAAATCTGAATGTATCTAGAGCAGTGGTATTTTAGTCATTCTGGATCAGTGGTTCTCAAACTTGAGAATTAATTTTCTATCAAACTCTCCGATAATGTAAATGATGCTCTATTTGGGGGCTCATTTACAAAACTACACCTTGAAAAAGAGGCAAGGGATTTCTCTTTTTTGTAGAGAAATGTCTCCACCAACATGTAATTAATGGTCCTGCCTTTTATTTACTTGTTAAACTTATTATTCACAACCTACAAATGTTCATAGGCTCATACACTGAAAAATCTTAGGCAAAACAAATAAGAAAATACGTAAATAAGAAAACATGAAATATAAGAGAGGCTAGAACATTTAAGTAGCCAGTTACAAAGCTGAGAGTAAAATTCAGGTTTCTAAACTCTCAGTTCATTGGCTTTATCTCCCATAAAGTTTTCTTCACTTTATGTAGTTAAAGTATATAATACTAGTAATATATGAAATGCCAATTTTAAATTGATAACTTGGTTTTCTAGAGTCACAGAATGCAGTTTAATATTGGATGTTTTAGTCTATGAGGTTTATCATAACTCTTAGGCTTTCTTTGAATGATAAAATTAGGGAGATTTACAAAAATATTTTTATATAGGTTTACATTGAAAATGGCATGGTTAAAAACAAAAAGCCATTGCACAGGGAGTCAGGAAACTGTTGCCAATTGGTTGTAATTCTTGAACAATTAAATCCCTTATCCCAGGCAGTTTTGCTTTTAGACCCTGCCCCGAGCCACTAGTATCAGAGAGTATTAAATGCTTCTGAGAAGACCAGAAAACGCTTCGGATCTCTTACCCTGTGTCTTAATCAAGGCAATAATACTCAAATGAGATGAAGACATGCAAGTGGTACCATAGCCACCGTGGGAGATAGACAGAAGCTGCTTCAAAGTGTGGGGAGAATTGCAGTGGGAGAGGAGTACAGAGAAAAGACAAATTAACTTGTCAAGTTCCTCCTTTCAGAGACTATGAATGCAATAGCCTTTTCCATAAAGAAGTGTCATTTTCTGTCACCACAAAGTGTCCATTTTTCTTGCTTCTTTTATGGTTCTATCCAGAGATAACACAAATTAATACATATTCCCAATGGTAGCAATGATAGCTAAGGAATGTTTGGTATTATTAAATAATTTATGTGCTTTGTACATATTTGGGCCTAGATGCACATGTATAAAGAAACTTTAAAAACTCAGTACTTAAAAGAAGCTAAAATATTAAACACAAGCTTATGACAATGGAATTGACTTTGGCCCCAAATCTTGAAGTGTATTTTGTGTGTGGGTATGCTGTTTACAGCATGTAGTTTACGTTTGCCTGTAGGGGTCATGGCCTCAATGTACTTACATTGATGACATTTTTTGTAACAAATCATATTGTCAATGTAGTATCATATATCTACCCCAAAATAAAATATCTTGGTGAATGAAACATAGGTCAAACATGACCTTACAGGCACTCTTAGACTCAAATTATGAGTGTCAGCTAAATGTGTTTAAGCAATTTGATTAAGTTTATCAAGATGCATAAGAAAAGCTACAGAAATGACAATTTTTAAGAGTAAATTGTGTTGTTGTTGTTGTTATTGTTTTTTTTTAAACTAAATTCGGCTCATTTTATTCCATACATAGTTTTGTCAATAGCAAGTTCTGTTCCCTGGCCTCTGTTCTTGAGGGTGGACTAAAAGGAATTCAGCCACACTCTTAAGCTAGCAACGGTTTGATAGTAGTTTAAGTGAAAGGATGCTCTGGAGATGGGAGAGTGGGTAGGCCTGGAGGTGGCTCCTGCAGCAGGGAGTCAGGGTTGTCTTTCCATGTTTCAGCAGGTTATGGGCCATAGCAGGGGAGATTCTCCAGTAGGGTTGCAGCCTGTCTAACGGACTCCTCCTACCAGATGGAAGGGGGAATTTGGGGTGCTATATGGTCCTTGTGGAAACTGTCATGGCAGTCTTCCTCTGCCAAAGCTGTTAAAAGCACACTGAGAATGTATTTTAATGAAACTATAGTTTAACGTAGGGCAGAGGTCAGAGGGGAAAACGCATGCGTATACCCTGGAATCTGTCCCTGCTGTTTTAATGTGGTTTCCACCTTTTTATCAGTCAGAAAACACTTGTTCCCTGCTCCTATCTAACTGCTTGCTCCATCATTCACGTATAAACTTCTACTTGATTCTATTTTTTTTTTAAAGATTTATTTATTTATTAGAGAGAGAGAGATCATAAGTAGGCAGAGAGGCAGACAGAGAGGGGGGTGGGGAAGCAGGCTCCCTGCTGAGCAGAGAGCCCGATGCGGGGCTCAATCCCAGGATCCTGAGATCATGATCTGAGCTGAAGGCAGAGGCTTAATCCACTGAGCCACCCAGGCGCTCCCTACTGGATTCTAATATTAGTGAAAACTTAGGGGCGCCTGGGTGGCTCAGTGTTAAGCCTCTGCCTTCCTTCAGCCCAGGTCATGACCTCAGGGTCCTGGGCTCGAGCCCTGCATTGGGCTCTGCCCTGCATCGGGCTCTCTACTTAGCAGGGAGCCTGCTTCCCCCCTCTCTCTGCCTGCTGCTCTGCCTACTTGTGGTCTCTCTTCCTCTATCAAATAAATAAATAAAGTCTTTAAAAAAATTAAAAATGGTTTGACAATTGTACTTAAAATAATTGTTTAAATAATTATAACATGTTTACAGAAAATTGAGATTTTCTAGATGAATACATGACTAAGTTGATCTTCTAATATAACAAAAATAGAGCTTCTAATATAATGAAAATAGAGCAAGGAAACAAACATTTTTGTGGCTATGGAAGCGTATACAAGGAATGCTGAAATTAATTGCAGCATACACCATTATTTTTGCCATTATGTTATAAAGAAAAAAAAACAACAATCTGTTGTTCCTTTCTCCCAGACATGTGCTGTAATCATTAAATTCAACTGTTCAGAATATTTTACCAAGGTTAAGCATATTAAAAACATTTTTTAATATTGTTTTGATACTTATAGATTGTCAAGGAAGGAGGAAATAATTAATAACTCTTACATACACTGGCCACTACTTACATTCTTGCCCTACAGATGCTGAAGATAAACCTGACCTTACAGCTCAACTTCTTCAATAAGAGTTGTGAGTTAGATCTCTAACTGTTGATTTGTTTTGTTTTTTATGTAATCTCTACACCCAATGTGGGGCTTGAACTCACAAACCCAAGACCAGGAGTCACTTGCTCCACTGAGCCAGCCAAGCACCCTCATATATAAGTTTTTGTTTTTACAAAGAGAAGAGAGTTACCACTGGCCTTTCCTGGAGAGGCCAACTGAGTAACTGGCCTTCAAGCCTCCCATGGGCTTAGCAGAGTTTTGATTAGCTCAACTGCATAGTAATGTAACGATGATTAAGCCTCTTAGTCTTGCATGTCTCTGGTTCCCAAAACAAGCTTCTGGCACAACTGTCACCTTCACAGACAACCATAGAATTAATCAAAACAATGTGATTGCAGGTCACACTTTTTCTTCCGAGAAAGAGCATGGTACATACCCTGATTTTCTGTCTTGGTGTTGAATCTTTATCTGCGTTGGAATTATCTCAGATTATTTCTTAAAATCTGTTAAGTATTCTTAAATCATTTGTCTTTGAGTTATTTCAGGTTCAATAAACAAACACAGCTTCAGATTTCGACCTCATTTTATGCCTGTTGATAGTGAATTGTATAGAACAGACTACGATTTCATTTAAGTCTTTTACTTCAAATGGTAATGACAAATACAAACTTCTGTAGCTCAGGGATGAGTGGAAGGCGACTTAAATGGGTTGTTTTCTACCAAAGACTGAGTCTCCTCCAGCTTCCAAGTCTGGAAACAAGCAAATAATCAGCGAAATTTCCCTCTTTGTTCAAAGTTACTGGTTTCCCCTGGGTTGTATTTGCGTAGTTGTATCAAGTGAATTTCAGAGATAAGCCATTTTCTTTGAGAATGTCAGTAGAGAGATGAGTAACTTTTCATGGTGAGATAGCTTCAGGTCTTTTGACAAAAATGGAAGCTTATGATTTGCTGCCAAGTACAGCATCCTGAATTAATGACACTCACTGACTGGATCCAGTAGTTGCAGATGTTTCCGTTTTCATTACCTCTATTTTTAAAAGCATTAAGAGGCTACAAGCATTTTTTTTTTTTTAAGATTATTGCACTGTTCCTGATTGAAATCATTTGCCTTAGCTGTTATAAAGATTCTATGGAGATAGAGGAAGGCGCTTGCTGTCCATGCCTTATTGTTCAATTATGAGGTACAGAAAAGATTCCTTTATGGGCATCACAATAACAAAATGGGTTCTTACCTAAAACATCAAGAAATGGGCCCTTCTAGGGTTGGTAAAATTCATGCATAAAAGAGAAATCACACACTTGTTTTTTTCTTAGGGAATCTGAACTTTTCATTAATCAATTTTGAAAATGAGAAAATCTGTATTGGTACTAAAACACTGACAGATGTATCACTTAGTAAAATAAAGCTTAAATTAAGAATTATGTTCACTGACGAATCCTATTAAGAAAGAAAAAATATCTAAAAAGATGAATTCACATCTCACTTTATTTAATTGCAATAAATGATATCACAAGTACAGCCAGACACTCCATATAAGAGCAATAATCTTCTAAAATCTGAAATTCCACTTTGCAAACTACCTAGGAGAAAAGTTCTGGAGTGGAATATAGTCATCTTTCAATGAGTTCTTTCCATGAACTCATATAAAGTCTTATTTATTACCTTATTATTGCCTGTTTGGCCTGAAGCAACCTCTAAGAGAACAATTTCAGCTGATTTTTTTTCTATCATAACGCCAAGAGATAAAGTCTCTTTTTTAGTAATGCAAATTACCAGAGTCCTGTAAGGTTTTTGGTCTGAACAAAATTAGGCTTAGCCTGAAGTGAATTACAAGCTAGAAAACCTCCTGTTAAAACTGACATCATGACTCAGGAATCTTTATTCAAGTTATCAGTTTTCTTTGCTGACATATCCTTCAATATTTTAATGTTAAGTTCAGCTAGCTGTACTGATAATCAGCATTTTTTCCCTATACCCATTGTCAGGATCTTATTTATTTTTCGTTTGTTTTTGACTGTCCCCTCCAATAAGATATAAACTTAATGTGCTATTCATACCAAAATCGTGGCACTTGGCGTGATGCCTGGCAGCAATATATTGAATAAAGGACTAAATGATCAAGTTTGCTAACTATTAAGCCACAGTATTTTTCTTTCTTGTGAACGCTTTCATTTTACTAAGATTTACATCTATGTTTTGCTTTGAGAAACTGAGTTTGTATTTTATTTTTGATGCTATTCCTGGATCTTACATGTTTGTTAAAGTATTTATTTACAATTAGGTTGTTTGGGCATTTTGTGAGGGAAAGTTTGCTCAGGGACAGTATGACAGTGAGGCTATGTGAGAAGCCTATGTTTTTCCTACTTACTGAGATAGTACCTCCTTTTATGTTGGTGAAAGCATGTTAACTACTAGAAATGTTCATATTTCTACAAGTTTGGAAGGACAGGAACCTGTGAGTTTTCCATTTACAGAATGAAGTTTTTATGTTCCACACAGATGAAGCATAAATGACATGAATCAATGATGACAGTACATCCCCAACCACTGGGAGAATCTTTCACATGAGAAGAAATTTGCTCTGACTTTGGTGATACACCTACATACGTGGTTAGCTTGTGCATTCCACTTGGTAACCTCAACTTTATCCTTGGATCAGGCTAAAGCGTTCAAGAGCTTTGGATATGGATTGTGCCATTTGGGTCTTTCATCTAATTGCTTTTATGAAGTTGAGTTCTGGTTTTATGCTACCAGCTGACACTGAAGGGCATGGAAAATACAAAATACTATAAACTTGTAGTTATTTTTATTGTGGAGATGCTGTTAAGAACATGCTGCAGTGGATCATACAGTGCCTTCTTTTAAGAAGACTCTGAGGAGAAACTTTTCTCAGCTATTTTAGAAAATGCTCATTCTTCATAGTTTGCTTTTTTCTCTTTGGGTTGAGAATCTGGCAGCTGACTGCCTTTTCCTCTTTTCAATTAGGATATTGGGAATCATTCAGTTGTCTGCCTTTCTTTCTCTACTTGGCATTCAGGGGGCTCAGAATCAAATTTGGTCCTTTGTGCTAATTGTATGCAGTAGAGATGATGTACATTCTAGGTTTGCTAGCTTGGCCCAGGCTTTGTTACCATCCTACCTTCTTCTTGACTCCCTCGACTATTAATCTCATTGTTTTGTTTTGTTTTTTCCCACCATCTTTATTTTCCTAAGCTATCTCAAATCCTTTGCTGCCAGAGAGATCTGTATGAATCTACTCATGACATTCTTTCTTGACAATATTCAACGTTTTTATTTATGAGACAAAGTCCAGGTTAACTATATAACCTATAAGACTCTATAGGCTATAGGCTAAGACTTATAGGCTAACTTTATAGCCTATAAGACCTTCCACAGACTGGTCATCTGAGTCTATCTCATCCTCTCCTTTCATTCCAGGACCCTCTGTTATAGGACAGTTCATTTCTCCAGCAAACCATGCTGTTCTGTGCCTCAGCCTTTGTGCCTTAATTCCTATCTCTGTGCTATCTTAGATACTATTACCATTTCTTTTCATCTTCTTATCTCCCATTCCCCCACCAAGTAGCACAGACACATCCTTTTTGTTCTACATGCTTTATAAGTCTCTCTTAAAGTTAAAGCAGATACTTTGATATATTTTATTTTTAACAAGTCTATCTCTGTCACTAGACAACATAAACTCTTCAAAGGCAGAAGTTTGTGTTTTAAAATGAAGAAAGTCTGCATATTTCCTGGTATATTATGCATATTTGATATGTTTGTCATCTAAGTAATAGATAGATGAAGTAATATATGAATGTATTACTGAATACTATGGAGTACATTGTAAGCTCTACAGTTCTAAAATGGGGCCAGATAGTGGGTGCATGACTGCCCGTGCTGTGCTCATTCTTTCAATCTCTGGACCTATACTATATGAAAAAAAAGTAATGATCATTAAAATAATGGAATACTGGGGCCATATAGTGAAAGAATGAATTTATCTACAAAGTATTCTAAGTTAAATTGTGAAATAAAGTACACTGTATTTGTGAATGTATCCATGTAGGCGTATTCAATTTTTAGAAATATGCCAAAATTTTTGTAAAAGTAGATAGAATCCACCTGTTGCTAAGATTGTTTTGGTTTCCTGGGAGCTCACTTTATCATACTTATTTTTTCTTTAATTTGCAATAATAATTAGGAATGATGGCTTAACTCATACATTACTGAATAAAACTATAGGTCATGAAACCCAAATTAAATACATTGGGTCAAGTCATTGATTCAGTAGAAAGAAATGGTAAATGTGAAATAAACCTGAAGATTTCATTTTGTAGGCAGGTGATTTTGATTCAATGATTGTTATTTTCCAAAGCTTTGTAGGACTTCCTTTTTCAGATACAGGTAGATGAACCATGAATAGGAATTTTTCATTAAGTTTTTTTTTAAAGATGTTATTTATTTATTTGACAGAGAGAGAGAGATTACAAGTAGGCAGAGAGGCAGGCAGAGAGAGAGGAGGAAGTAGGATCCCTACTTGAACAGAGAGCCGGAGGCAGGGCTCAATCCCAGTACCCTGAGATCATGATCTGAGCTGAATGCAGAGGCTTATTCCACTGAGCCAGCCAGGCGCCCTCATTAAGTTTTTATTCTAAAAGCATTTCTGAAAGACTTTGGAATGAAACTTAGTATTACTATATACTAAAAAACAATGAACTTCTATTATTTGACTACTTATAAATGTGCTTTTTTTTTTAAGATTTATTTTGTTTGTTTTAGGGAGTATGAGTGCTCACATATATAGGGAGGAGCAGAGGGAGAATGAGGGGGAAAAGGAAAGAGGCAGACTCCACACTGAGTGTGGAACCCAATGCAGGGCTAGATCCCAGGACCCTGAACAATCTAGCCAATGTCAGGAGTCATGCATCTAACCAACTGAGCCACCCAGTCACCCCAGATGTGATTTTTTAAAAACATTAAATGTATATAACCTTTAAGATTCCTTCAGTATAACTAACACTTAGATTACCTTTAAGCTCTTTAATCATGGGTTATGAGATTATATAATCTTACATATTGTTACATATTGAAGGGATCTTAGGACTCACCTTAATTTAACCTCTTTCATTAATACTGATTTAACTAAGGCCCAGATAATTTAAACAACTGGGCAAAGCTTTTATAGGATTTATGGTATTGAGGAAATAAAAAGTAAATTCCTAGCCATGGATAAATGCTTTACTTTTGTTCAGATGTAGTATATTAATAAAACTGTAATACTAATATAAATTACAAATATATTGAATGTGTAATTAAGACCATAGAGATAAGAGTGCTGTTCTCACTGATACAGAATCTCCATTTTACAGACTTGGCAATTCACATTAATTCATGAAAGGTGACTGGCTTAGTTTTGTCAGGTTTAAAGTTGTTTAGTCTTTCTTCTTAGTTGTCCTTTGAAAATTGTGAGTCCTAGGAAATGTGATAGAAAATGTCAGTAATTATTAAGAATACACACATTAAAGCATTACTTTGGGTAATAGATTAAGTAATTAGAAGCATCATTAAGTTAATAGACTAGGGGATCAAGTCCTATATAAGGTACTTGAAACTAGAAAGCTATTATATAGATTAGTTCTCCAGTAATAGTGATGATCTTATATATCCAAGTGTATTTTTCTCCTGTTCTTTAGACCTGCTAGGGCTATTACAATTATGTTACAGAATGTAACAAACATGAAAATCATAAGGTTTTAAATTTTGTGTTAAACAATACCATTTTAGGGATGCCTGGGTAGCTCTGTCAGTTAAGCATCTGCTTCAGCTCAATGAGCCCAGGGTCCTGGGATCAAGTCCTACATTGGGCTCCTTGCTCAGCAGGGACACTGCTTCTCCCTCTGCCTGCTGCTCCCCCTGCTTGTGCACTCTCTCTCTGACAAATAGATAGAATCTTAAAAAAAAAAAAAAACATTTTAGAAAGAATCAAAATTTGTAGATGACAATATCTTACATGTACAAAATCCTAAAGATGTGACAAAATAGTAATAAATTCAGTAAAGTTGTAGGATATAAAATCACCCCAAAATCAGTTGCATTTCTATACACTAAAAATGAACAATCTCAACAGAAAAGTAGGAAAACTAATCTATATTAGCATGAAAAAGAATAAGGTACTGAGGAATAAATGTAACCAAGGATATGAAAGACTTGTACACCGAAAACTAAAGCATTGCTGAATGAAACTAAAGAAGATACCAGTGAATAGAAAAGCAACCCATGTACATAGATTGGAATATTTACTATTGTTAAGATGTCGGTATTACCCAAAGTGATCTACAGATTTAAATTCATTTATATTAAACTCTTAATGGCATTTTTTGTAGAAATATAAAAATTAATCTTAAAATACATATGGAATCTCAAGAGACCAGAATAGCCAAAACAATTGTAAAACAAACAAACAAACAAACAAAAAACACGGTTGAAAGACTCACATTTCTTATTTCAAAACATACACAAAATAGTAGTAATCAAGACAGTATAAAGGCAGGCAAATAGACTATTGGAATATAATAGCCCAGAAATAAACCCACAAATATATGGTCAAATGATCTTCAGCAAGGATGCCATATCACTCAATAGGAAAAGGACAGTCTTTTTCAAAAAATGGTGCTGGGACCTGGATCTCCACATACAAAAGACTGAAATTGGACCCTTATCAAACACAAAAATTACCTCAAATTAAAAACTTAATGTAAATACTAGAAGTATAAAACTCCTAGAAACAATTACAGAGAAAAAACTCTATGACATAAGAATTGGCAACAATTTCTTGGAAATGACACCAAAAGCACGGGCAACAACAGCAAAAATAGACAAATGAGACTATATAAGACTTAAAACTGTGCTTCAAAAACACAATAGAGTAAAAGGATAATCTGTAGTTATGGAATCAGACAAAATATTTGCAAATATTTGCAAATCGTACATCTGAAAAGGAGTTACTATCCAGAATATATAAAGAATTTATAATGATAGTGACTAACATAACATAATACAATAAAAAAGAACTTCTATAATTCAACAAGAAAACTAAATTACTTGAGGAAAAAATGGCCAAAGGATTTGAATTGACATTTTTCCCAAGATGATATACAAATGGCTCACAAGCATGTGAAAAAGATATCTAATATCACTAATGATTAGAGAAATGCATATCAAAACCACAATGCAGTCCCTCATACCAGTTAGGATGGCTACTATCAACAAAACAACAAACAAAAAATAGTAAGTGTTGACAAGGACATGGAGAAATTGAAGACTTGAGTACTATTAGTGAGGTTATAAATGGTATAGTGTGGAGTTTAAAAAAAAAAAAAAAGTTGAATGCAAATTACCATATGATCCAGTAATCCTACTTCTGTGTATATATGCAAAGACATTTTTGAAAGCTGAGTCCTGATGAGATATCTGCATTCTTATGTTCATAGAATACTGTTTACAACCTCTGAGAGGTGGAAACAACCCAAGTGTCCATTGATAAGTGAGTAACCAAAGTGGCACATACACACAGTAAATGTTATTCAGCTTTAAAAAGAGAGAAATTTTGTCACATGACACAAAGTGGATAAATCTTGAGATGACATGCTCAGTGAAATAAGCCAGTCACAAAAAACATACATGGTTCCACTTACATGAACTTTCTTTTTAAAGTAATGAAATTCATAGAAATAGAAAGTGCTTCTGCAATGGTTACTAGAGGTTAGAGGAAGGAGGGAAAGAGAGGAATTATTTACTGGATACAGAGTTTGATTTATAAGATAAATTCTGGATCTTTGTATCACAACAATGAAGTACACTTAACATTCCTGAATTATTATACCTAAAAATGGTTAAGATGGTAAATTTCATATTATGTGCTTTTACCATAAATTTTATAATTAAATTCTCTACATGTTTACCCTTTGATTCAAGAATCATTAAGTTACCTTGAAATATCCAATAATTAAAATGAAAGTAAAACTTTGCTCTCTGTATAGAGACATAATAATGTAAAAATATATGGTGCAAAACTCAACATCCAAAGGAAGCTCAGATAGGAAAGAAATAGCTGCATAGTAAATTTTGCATTTCATCTATGGGGTTTCCAGAATTCTTATACTATGTTTAGTTCCTCAGAAAAATCCCTGAACCAGTTCTTAGATTTAACACTTCACATATAAAATAAGGATAACTAATAATCTGGAAATAAGATAAAACTATATATAAAACCATATGAAAGCATCAAGAAGTAGTTTAATTTTACACACATACACACAATTTTAGAATATATCAGCATCAAGTACAGAAAATAAAAATGTAAATGAAAAAGAGCATATTTGTTGAAAACTAGACAGTATCAAATTTCTGAAGTATAAAATCTTTTGAGTTCTTATTTGAATTTCTGTATAGTTTATATATACAGTATTATGTTAGTTTTAGGTATACAGTATAACATATACCTGTAAATGTACATCTATACATTGCTCACTGGTCATCATTTTAAGTGTACTCTTAATCTTTATCACCTATTTGACAAATCCTCCCTCCCACATATGAGTGAAATCATATTGTATTTTTTTTCTCTGACTGACTTACCTCACTTAGCATAGTAATTTCTAACTTCATCCATGACATTGGCAATGGGAAATATCATTCTTTTCTATGGCTGAATAATATTCCATTGCCTACACATACCACAAATTCTTTATCCATTCATCTATCAATGGATACTTGAGCTGCTACCATAATTTGGCTATTGTAAATAATGCTGCAGTAAACATATGGGTATATATATATCCTTTCATCTGAGAGTTTATTTTATTCCTTGGGTAAATACCGAGTAGTGTGATGACTGAATGGTAGAGTAGTTCTATTTCTAATTTTCAGAGGAAACTTCAGACTGTTTTTTTACAGTGGATGCCCCAGTTTGCATTCCCACCACCAGTGCACAAGGGCTCCTTTTTCTCCACATCCTCACCAGCACTTTTTGTTTCTTGTATTATTATTTTTTTAATTTTAGCCATTCTGAGAGGTGTGCAGTGATGTTGTAGTTTTGATTTACCTTTCACTGTGATGAGTGATGTTGAGCATGTTTTCATGTGTCCATTCACCATCTGCTAGGCTTCTCTGGAGAAATGTCTGTTCATGTCTTCTGCCCATTTTTTAATTGGGTTGTTTTTTGAGTGCTGAGTTGTATATATATATTTTAGAGTTCTACATATATTTTGGAGACTATCCCTTTATCAGATATGTCATTTGCAAATATTTTCTCCCATTTAGTAGGTTGTTGTTTAGGTTTCTGATTGTTTCTTTTGCTGTGCAGAAGCTTTTTATTTTTGTGAAATCTCTGTAGTTCATTTTTGGTTTTGTATCCCTTGCCTCCAGAGACACATCTAATAAGAAGTTGCTATGGCCCATATCAAAGAGATTGCTGCCTATGCTCTCTTCTGGGAATTTTATGGTTTCCTGCTTCACATTTAGATCTTTAATCCATTTTCAGTTTATTTTTGTGTATGGTGAAGGAAGGTGGTCCAGTTTCATTCTTTTGCTTATAACTATCCTATTTTCCCAACATTATTTTTTGAAAACTATCTTTTTCCTGTTGCATGTTCTTGCCTCTTTTGTGGAAGATTAATTGACCATACATAATCGTGTATTTGATTCCAGGGTCTCTGTTTTGTTCTCTCAATCTCTGTGTTTATATTTGTGCTAATACCATACTGGTTTGGTTACTACAGCTTTGTAGTAGAACTTGAAATCTGGAATTGTGATACCTCCACCTTTTATTTTCTTTTTCAAGATTGTTTAGGCTATTTGGGGTCTTTTGTGGTTCCTCACAAATTTTAGGATTGTTTGTTGTAATTAGGTGAAAATGCTATTGATATTTTGATAGGGATTTTAGTAAATCTGTAGATTGCTTCAGTTTGTATGGACATTTAAACAGTATTTTTCTAATCCATGAGTGTGCTCTTTAATATTCTTCATCAGTGTTTTTTAGTTTTCAGAGTACAGATTTTGCATTTCTTTGGTTAGGTTTATTCTTAGTTATCTTATTATTTTTGGTGTAATTATAAATGGGATTGCTTTCTTAATTTCTCTTTCTGTTCCTTCATTATTGCTGTATAGAAATGCAATGGATGGAGTGCACTGATTTTGTATCCTGCAACATTACTGGATTCATTTATTAGTTCTAGTCATTTCTTGGTGGTGCCTACAAGGTTTTCTATGTATTGTGTTATGTCACCTGCAAGTTGTGACAGTTTTATTTCTTCCTTAACAATTTGTATGTCTTCTTTACCTTTTCCTTGTCTTATTGCTATGGCTAGGAATTCTAGTACTATGCTGAATAAAAGTGGTGAGAGTGGACATCCTTGTCTTCTCCCTAATCTTAATGGAAAACTCTGTTTTTCACTGTTGAGTATGATGTTACCTATGGGTATTCATATATGGTCTTTATTATGTTGAAGTATGTTATCTCCAAACCTGCTTCATTGAAGGTTTTTATCATGAATAGATGTACTTTCTCAAGTGCCATTTCTGTATCTATTGAAATGATCACATGGCTTTTGTTTTTCACTTTTTGATGTGATGTATCACAGTGATTGATTCACAAATATTGAATCATACTTACCTCCCAGAAATACATCCCACTCGATCATTGTGAATGATATAATTTAATCATTGTTGGATTCAGTTTGCTAATACTTTATTAAGGATTGTCACATCTGTGTTCATCAGAGAGATTGACCTGTAATGTTCCTTTGTTCTCTCTCCTGCTTATTTTTTTTATTTTTTATTTTTTATTTTTTAGCATCTGTATCTGGTTTTGGTATCAGAGTAATTCAGGGCTTGTAGAATGAATTTAGAAGTTTTTCTGCCTCTTCTATTTTTTGGAATAGTTTGGGAAGAATAAGTTTTAACTCCTCTTTATATGTTTGGTAGAATTAAACTGTGAAACCATCTGATCCTTCACTTTTGTTCATTGAGAGTTTTTTGATTACTGGCAATGTTTCATTGCTGGTTATTGGCCAGTTCTAGTTTTTTTATTCCTGATTGCATTTGGGGAGGTTATGTTTCTAGGAATGTATCCATTTCTTCTAGGTTGTCCAATATGTTGACATAAAAGTTTTCATAATACTGTTATAATCCTTTGAATTTCTATGTTGTCAGTTGTTATTTCTCTCATTTCTGATTTTTGTTTTGTGTCTTCTTTTTGTTGTTTTCTCTGGATAAGTGTTTATCAGTTTTGTTGAACTTTTCAAAGAACCAGCTACTGGTTTCATTTATCTGTTCTATTTCCTTTTTTCTTTCTTCTTCTTCTTTTTTAAAATTTCATTTCTTTCTTTTTTTTAAGATTTTATTTATTTATTTGCCAGAAAGAGAGCACTAGTAAGAGGAGAGGCAGGCAGAAGGAAAAGAAGGCTCCCCACTGGGCATGGAGACCAATGCAGGTCTCAATCCCAGAATCCTGGAATCATGCCCTGAGCTGAAGACAAACACCTAACAGACTGAGCCATCCAGCCATCCCTAGTTCATTTATTTTTGCTGGTTCTGGATTTTGTTTGTTCTTTTTTTTTTTTTAGCTCTGTTAGGTGTACAGTTAGGTTGTTTGAGATTTTTCTTGTTTTTTCGAGGTACACCTGTATTGCTCTAATCTCCCCTCTTAAAATGGCTTTTGAGACACGCCAAAGGTTTTGGACCATTTTGTTTTCATTTTCACTTTTCTATACATATTTTTTTTATTTCCTTTTTATTTCTTCGCTGACCCATTCATTGTTTAGTACCATATTATTTAATCTCCATGTATTTGTGTTCCTCCCAGATTTTTTTCTGGTGGATGATTTCTAGTTTCATAGTTTTGTGATCAGAAAAGATGTATAGAATAACTTCAGTATTTTAAATTTGTTGAGACTTGTTTTGTGGCTTAATATGTGGTCTGCTCTGGAGAGTGTTTTCTGTGCCCTTGAAAAGAAGGTGTATTTTGTTGTTTTAGGATGGAATTTTCTGAATGTATCTTTTAAGTTCATCTGGTCCAGTGTGTCTTTCAAAACCCCTGTATCCTTGTTGATTTTCCGTTTGAATGGTCTGTCCATTACTGTGAGTGGGGTGTTAAAGTACTCTACTATTGATGATTTCCTTTATGTTTGTTATTAACTGTTTCATCTATTTGGGTACTCACATGTTGGGTGCATAAATATATACAATTGCTTTATATTCTTTGGGTTATCTCCAAATGATTACACAGTCTGTTTTATTTTTGTTTTGTTTTGTCTGTTGTTGCAGGCTTTCTTTCTTTTTTTAACTTTATTTATTTGAGAGAGAGAGAGCACACAGAGGGAGAGGGAGAGGGAGAAGCAGACTCCCCACTGAGCTGAGAGCCAGATATGGGGCTTGATCCCAGGACCCTGAGATCATGACCTGAGCTGAAGACACACTTAACAGACTGAGCCACCTAGGTGCCCCATGAAATGAATTTCTTGTAGGCAGCCTATAGATGGGCCTTGTTTTTTACCCATTCTTTCACCCTCTGCATTTTGGTTGGAGCACTTAGTCCATTTACATTCAAAGAATTATTGATGGATATTTATTTATTGACATTTTGTTACTGGTTTTATGTTTTTTTTTTTGTAAGTTCTTCTGTGTTTCTTCCTTCTTTTGTTCTTTACTCTCATAAGTTGGCTTTCTTTAGTGATATACTTGGATTCCTTTTCCTTTATTTTTTCCATATCTATTACTGTTTTTTTGATTTGTCATTATCATTTGGTTTGTATACAACTTTTTCTGTATGTAGCAATCTATATTAAGTTAATGGTCACTTAAGGTTGAACCCATTATCTACCCCTCTCCTCCCCACATTTTAGGTGTATTATGTCATACTCCATATCTTTTTATTTTGTTAGTCCCTTGTCTGATATTTACAGATATACTTGTACTGCTTTTGTGTTTCCTACTTTCCTTACTCTTACTTATGGTCTTTATTTTCATTTATATTCTCCTCATTAATAGTTACTTTGTGTAGGGCTGGTTTAGTAGTCATGAACTCCCTTACCTTTTGTTTGACTAGAAAACTCTACCTTTCCTTCTATTCTGAATGATAGCTTTCTGAATAAAGTATTGTTGGGTACAGATTTTTTTTTTTCCTTTCATCACTTTGAATATATCATGCCACTCCCTTCTTGCCTATAAAGCTTCTGAAAAATCAGTTTATAGCCTAATGGGGTTTCCCTTGTATGTAACTGCTTTCTTTTCTCTTGCTACTTTTAAAATTCTCTTTATCACTACTTTTTACCATCTTAATTATTATGTGTCTTGGTGTGGACCTCCTCGATTTCATTTTATTGGGGCATCTTTGTGACTCCTGGATCTGGATTGTTATTTCTCTCCTGCGATTCAAAAAGTTTTCAGCTATTACCACTTCAAATAACTTTTCTTTCCTCCCCCCTTTTTTCTTCTCCTACTGAGATCCATATAATGCAAGTGTTATTATACTTGATGCTGTTCCTGAGTTCTCTAACTCTGTTCTCAATTTGTGTGTGTGTGTGTGAGTGTGTGTGTGTGTGTGTCTACATATACATATATACATATATTCTTTTCCTTTTCTTTCATGTGCCCAACTTGATTGCTTTCTGTTACTCTGTCCTCCAGGTTGCTGATTCATTCTTCTGCTTTTTCTACTCTATTATATATTTCATATTGTGTACTTTTAATTCATTTATTTTGTTCTTCATCTCTAATTGGTTCTTTTTTATATCCTTGATTAAGTGTCTCACTGATGTCATCCACTCTCTTCTCAAGTCCACTGACTGTCTTTATGGTCATTACTTTAAATTTTCTATGAGGCATATTACTTATCTCTATTTAACTTAGGTCTCTTGATGTTATTTTTTTCCTGTTCGTTCATTTTTATATGTTTTTCTGTCTCCTTATTTTGTCTAACTTTGTGTTTGTGTATGTTAGGAAAGACAGTTACATCTCTTGCACTTGAAAATAATGGCCTTATGAAAAAGAAGGCCTATAGTTCCCTGCTGTGAAGTGTTCCCTGATCATCTGAACCTGGAGCTCAGGAGGGAGTGTCTTCTATCTGTGATGTATGTGCCTTGACGTTATGGCTAAGCCACTTTTTCCTTCAATCCAGTTTCCTCAGTGACTCTCTTTGCTTGTTGTCGCCAGTGTTGGTCCCTGTGGTGTTGGTAGTACAGTCTAAGGATGCCTTGGGCTTGAGTTGAGTTAGACCAGGTGTTTGCCAGAGATGGAGTAGCACCAAACAGCAGGACACTTTCCCTGTGCTGTCCTCTGAGAAGCTTTCATTGGTTGGTAGGGTCTGTAAGCAGACCAGCTGTTTGCCTCCAGCCCACTGCTTGGTCTTTGTCTGACTGTTGTATGCAGTTATCTTTCCATTTCTTTGGTGTAGGAACCACTTTGGAATAGTAATGGCCACTATAGGGGCTGCTTGCCCACTGCCATCCCTGTTGTACCATCTTATCTGTGCTTTAATCACGAGCATATTGGAGAGTGCTGATCTGCTGAAACACAGTGGAAATGGAGTGTCTGTAGGGTGAGGCAAGATTTGCACACTGAGATTCCTCAGGAGAAGGGAACTGAGGTGGGCTGTCCAGGGGAATGTGTTAGTGAAAGCACACAGTGGGACCGAGTGGGCTGCAGTTCTAGCAAGTTAGGTAGTAAGTTTGCAGGTGGCCCTGTGTTTATGCTGGTGGATGGGAGAGGGAAATGGCACCTGCCAGTTCCTTTATTTCTGGAGTTCCCCAGAAATTTCTGTTCCTCAGAGACAGGCTCTGAGATTATTAAATAATTCTACCTCTTGCATGTCTCAGGTACCTTATCAGCTGCTGCTTTTGTGCTCTATTTTTGAGGGCTCTTTTTTGTGCTGTCTCTTTAAGGGAAGGGTCTCAGTTTCCTCTTGGCCTCTTGGCTCTCCCAGAGCACAGCCTGCTGATATTTTGAAATTCCAGGTTTTAAGTCCTGCTGGCTGTAAGAGCTCACAAAATAATGGCACCTTTTTAAAGCCAGATATTATGGAGATTTATCGTCCCCATACAGGCTTCCCTGTGTGGGGATCAGTTTCTCTCCTCTCTCCATGCCTGTCTGTTTCTCCTGTTAATAATACCATGAGTCCCTTGAGTTCCTGACCAAGTGTCCACCTTTACTACCCTCTTTGATACTGCCTTTTCTCTACATTTAGTTGTGGAGTTTATCCTGCCAGTCACTGGATCATTTTCTGGGTTATTTACACTCATGTGAGTGTTACCTATTTATATCCATGGGATGAGGTGAGCCACCTTCCCCAGAAGTCTCCAAAGAATAAAATCTTTATAAACTTCTATTTCAAATGTGAAACTTTGTGTTTTTTCTGCTTCCCCAGAGACATATAGAAATCCATTATTAAATACTGTTGGTCAATTTTTGAATAATTCTTAACATTAATTTTCTTCCTGAGAAGGAATCCAGGATATAGATCATGTAAGACCTATCTTTCTACTGTTCTCGGCAAGAGTCAAAGCTCCTTTGGAGACATATCTTGAAAGAAAGAAGTTATGTCTCGGAGGCATAATACTATGGAGTATTATGCCTCCATCAGAAAGGATGAATACCCAACTTTTGTAGCAACATGGACGGGACTGAAGGAGATTATGCTGAGTGAAATAAGTCAAGCAGAGTCAATTATCATATGGTTTCACTTATTTGTGGAGCATAACAAATAGCATGGTGGACATGGGGTGTTAGGAGAAGGGAGTTGGGGGAAATTGGAAGGGGAGGTGAACCTCATAGTCTCTCATGAGAGACTATGGACTCTGAAAAAAAATCTGAGGGTTTTTAAGTGGTGGGGTGGTGGGAGGTTGGGGGAACCAGGTGGTGGGTATTAGAGAGGGCACAGATTGCATGGAGCACTGGGTGTGGTACAAAAATGAATACTGTTATGCTGGAAATAAATAAAAAATAAATTAAAAAAAAAAGAGTCAAAGCTCCTTTAACAGCACTTAGAACCTCCTCCTCACACATACTTCCAGCAATTTAAAAAAACAGTAATTACATTTGCAAATAGATTTAATGCAAAATATGTGCCATAAATATGTTTTAATAAAAGTGAAATTCCTGATGCTCCATCATGGAGGTCATTGCTCCTGAGAAAATCGTTCATATTTTAGTTTTCCAGTGTGAGTCCTCTGCTAGATGACTTGATTGATAGCTAATACTTGTCAATAAATTGAATTGTGTCACATTAATCCCATTTTCATGTTGTTGTCCATTTATTTTCTGTTTAAAAAAAAGTGAACTTTTTTTTTTTTTAACCTTTTTTTTTTTTTTAAGATTTTTATTTATTTATTTGATAGACAGAGAGAGATCACAAGTAGGCAGAGAGGCAGGCAGAGAGAGAGGAGGAAGCAGGCTCCCCGCCGAGCAGAGAGCCTGATGCGGGGCTCGATCCCAGGACCCTGAGATCATGACCTGAGCTGAAGGCAGAGGCTTAAACCACTGAGCCACCCAGGTGCCCCAAAAAAAAGTGAACTTTTAAACTAAGAGAATGTCCACACCACATTTTTGGCTAATCTTTGATTTCTTTTAAAGTGTATCCTCAGGATTTGGCTACTTAAAAAGCAGTATAGAGACAGGAAGTGGTACTGTAAGAAGGTAAACTTGGACACCTGAATAAAGGTTTCAAAAGAGCTCCCACTTCTTAGAGCTTTTTCTTTCCCATATTCTCAGAATGCAAACTGGAGGAATGCAAACTTTGTTTCTTGGTTAATCAGTCATTCCATCAAGAAATATTTAAAGCAATCCTTTACCTCCATTACAAAGTCATTAGAGAGGACTTAAAATTCCCAAGCCTTCAGATAATAAGCCACAGGCCACTTAAAGGTACTACAGAGAGTAGAAGTTTGGCATTAGAATATTTAGTCACAGATGGTAAATGGAATTTCGACTGTCTGTTGCATCCCAGATACAGAGATTAAATCTCTCTCTCACATTTGTCTCCACATCTTTTAAACTATTTTTTGTTCTACAAAGTTTATTTTGTTCTGCAGCATTTTAAGTTCAAGCTTCTGAAGAGATTGATACTTTCTCATTTTCTGGGAAGGAAAAGTGATAGATTGCCTTTGTAAATGAAGACTCATGCTGTTATTGTCTACAGTTCGTAGTAGTCATGTTAGATTAAACAGCATTCTATTGTGGGCTCCTTATTAATTATGATGCTTCCTGCTGCCATGCTGATTCTTTTTTTTTCTGATGGCTTCACTGTGGAGAAGCACAGCTTCTTTCAAAGAAGCCCATCACAATGCAAGCAGCTCATTAACTTCAGCCTTCCTCCCAGTTTCCTGTGACAAGCTGAAGAACCTTCCCTAACTAACTTTAGAGGGAGATAATAAAGTTTTATTTCCCTTTCACAGCATTTCAAGGGCAGTTTATCATGTTCTTTTCTTCCAGACAGAATTTTGAACAGAAGCAGAGGGACTCAGACTTTATTTTTTAAAGTCTTCATATCACAAAATTGGAAGTTCCTATAAATGACACATCCTTAGATTTAGTGGTTACCTCATCATATTAAAAAAAAAAAAAGTGGGCAAATCGTGTGCATTTGCTTCAGAGAATAATGAACTGAAATGGAAATCCTGTGACTCTCTTTGCAGATTCAAGTTCTATGGCTATTTTTCTGTTGTTTTGTTTTTTGTTTGCTAGCAAGCAGGAGAGTACTTGCCTACTATGGAACCCCTCAAATGTGAATACTCCTTAGGTCTCTTAAATTCTAAAATTCCACCATTGTGTATTCTGTCCTTTTGTGTGTTTCTCCACACATTTTCTACCACTCTAAATTCTTTGGAAAGGATACATACCTATATGTATCCTTGATACATTGATTGAATGTATCAATGTGATTGAATCTATCAAGGTGATTGAATCTTTGATTCAGTCTGAATCGGCTATGTTAGGCTATAATAACATATAACACCCCAAAATCTGAGTAGCCGAGTACGATAAAAATTTGTTTCTCTCATGCTACAAGTGATATGGGTTAGCATTATATTTGCTCAAGGATGAAGGTTCATGGAAATTCCATTTCCTTACGTGTCTCCATGATTGCTGGAGCAGAAAAAGGGAATACATTGAATTAAAACCTAGGTTTCATGAAACCTCAGAAAGGTGGTATATGCAGTCAGCCAAAGTGAGTCCCATGACCATGCTTAACTTCAAGATGGTAAGAAAGTACAGTCCTATCAGAAAGAGAAGGAATAAATATTCATTAACAGCGCTGGTGATCAACAACACTCTTATAAATTAGTTTCTTATACCACATCCTAGCTGACAGCTACTTGAGTTAAAGAATAGGAATTTGTTTGTGAGTGGTAAAAGAAAAATAGTCTTAGAATATAAAAGACAAATTTAACAGACAAAGAGAAAATGTGAGGCTAGGTACCCTTGCAAGTGACAGGAGGGCTTATGCAGAATCAATATCTCAGCTCACCAGCCTTTGGTTTCTTCTCTAAAAATAGTAATCCTTAACTTAGGTAAATACTTTTCTTAATAATAAAATAAAATACAATAAAATTTTCTGAATAATAAAATTACAGTAAAATGAACACAATCAATTAGTACATAATAAATGATATTTACATGGCTTTTTAAACCATAACTCTCTTGAGTGGAAACATTAAATTGTTGATGATAAAATGTTTGGGAACATTTATGTTTGGGAACATCTTATACTGACCTACAGTATAAGACTTAAAGTTCACTGGGAACAAGGGCTGTGCCTTACATCTCCCTGTGTCCCCAGTTGTGAAGTTGCAGCTGACTGTATTTGTTATAGAGCATAAAAGAAGAGTGTGGGAACTAAAAGGCCTAAGTCTGAGTCCTTGCCTGACCACTTACTTGCTGAGTAATGATGAGCAAGTAGCTATTGCTTTTGCCTACTTAACATTCATTTCTCCTTTTGCTGACAGTGTCCTAATCCACCCCCCCCCCCAACACACCTCTTGGATGACTATAAACATTTATTCAGTCCCTGTGGTTCCATTCGGGTTCCATCTCCTTTCTGGGATAATACATTTCTCAACATAGCCTATCCCTGTGGTCACTATGATTGTTTCAGAAAGGGATGCATGTTCAACATTTTCCATTGGAGATTTTTTTCTTAACCCTTAGGAAAGAAAAACTATTTATCTGATGGCTGCCGAATGGATATGATAAAAATCTAAAGTGGTCAGCAGCCATATAACCCAAAAAAGGAAAACCGTGTCTGAGAAAAGAAACAATGTGGAAAAACTTTAAATGGAATTGGGGAGGTGGGGAGAGAGACTGTGAATAACAGACTAAAATAATTGTTTGAGTCCAATGTGATTTGACTTTGACCTTTCAATTGTAAGACACACTTCATGTCTTTCTCATGAAACTATTTGGAGTTGTGGTCTTTAAAACACTAAGCATCCTGACAAACCTTGTTTCTGTGAAACAAGTTGAGTATGTTTCTGTGTGTATAAAATGAAGCATTGCTGTAATATGTTGATTTCCCTGAAATAACTATAAACCCTTAAAATTTATATATGCAGTATGTTTGTGGAAAATTATAAATCCAGTTTGTAGAAATATTGGGTTTTAGTGGTCTGTAGTACATGTTAACAGAAATAAACATTTAAGTTGGATATCCTTGTTGAGAGCCCAGGAAATACACATGGAAGGGAGATAGAGATTTGGGAGTCATCAACACAGAAATGATAATCAAAGCCAAGGTGATAAATAAAACTGCCCCATCAGAATGTATGTATACTAGAAGGAGAAGGGAATACAGTATATTTTAAGTTTGGTAGAGCATACAGTAGTGAGGCCTGGGGCAGAGATATGTTTTTTTTCTGAGATTGGCAAGAGAATGCATTGGCTGGTTTATGTAGGGCTTGGACCTGAAGCAAGTTGCTAAGGAACTTACCATTTATCACTTAGGCCAATGAATGGAAGTCGAAGAAAGGTTTCAAGCAAGAGACAGAATAGTACTTCTACTTCTATTAAGATCACTCTTGTGGAAGAAGAGAGGATAGATTATAAATTGAAGTGAATGATGTCAGAGATACTAATCAATTATTCTAATTATTTAAGCAAAAGATAATGAGGACTTAAATTAAGGTGATAGTGGTAAGAATTAAGATGAGGATATGGTTGGACGGAGATTCAGGAGAAAGAATCTTACACGATTAAAGGTATTCAAATGCTGAGGGAGAGAAATAATTTCAGTATACAGATTTTTACTAGAGTAATTGAAAGAATAGTGACAGTTCAATGAATAAGCAATACAAAATGAAGAACAAAGTTGGAGCAGATTTTAGTTTTCCATAGGATGGTATTAAGATATAAAGTCAAGAGAAGAATTTGGAGTTGATTTGCCTACAAATTGATATTAAAACCTGTGATGTAAGTTTTTATTTTTGTTATAAATCTGAGAGGTGATATAATAGGACAAAAGGATGGACTCTCAGGCTGGAGCCCTGGAGAGAACAGGGGTTTGAGAAGACTTAAGAATGAAAGATCCTAACAGTAGAAGGAGAGACAGAAGACTTTGGGTGCCCCCCAACAAGAAGAGAATATTAAGCCTGAGACAGTGGCTGCTGGACCCCCATATGTTCTGAAAAATATAAAAACTGGGGAAAAACTTGAGGAACGAAGTGCTCACTAGTAAGATAGTTCTACTCTGAGGAAGACCTGAATTATCATTTTCAAGTACAATTTATTCATTGTTTACACAAAATTCTTTAGTTTTAATTATTCTGCCTAGCAATAAGAAAGGACTTCCTGTTTCCTTTTGAAATCTCCCTTCTATTCCTACCCTCTGGGGATTAAATGTCCCATTCTCTGGGGTCTTATAATAACCATCTGTGCACACCTTCTTCACACTTGCAACTCTCCATTTTAATTTCTGATTATATTATTTTACTTCCTTAAAACTGAAAGGTCCTTAAGAATAGGATTTCTTTTCTTTATTTATACCACTTACCAGGGCTCAGAAGAAAGTTTATTGAATGTGTCTCCCTAATACCTACCATTCCCTTTTCTAAGTGTGGTTTCTCTTAACATACCAATTAGAAGGCTTAATTTTCCTGTTTCTCCTATATGGCTGCCCTCTAAAGTTTGCCATGTCCTAAGTTGGCCCCATCACTAATGAGAGCCACTAGTCTTCATGTAGTCGACCACTGAATGTGTCAACACCCCTTCTTCCATTGAACCTTGAAGGAAATTGGATGGAACATAGCCAAACCATTTTATTACATCAGCTTTCAAAAATCCAGTGATTGGACTGCAATTCAAATGTAAAAGTCAAGACTAATATGTGGACAACAACTACAGTATAGTAGGAACTAGGTGGAAACTCTAGTTAACTTAAACTTTCTCTAGTACCACATATGGTAGAATTTTTAAGACGAGGGCTTTCATAAGAAGAATGGACTTTGCAAATTCTCTGTTAGGTCTGCATGCCTCAACTGATGCATCCATCTTTTTAAATCTGTCTGGTAGAACACACTCACTTCCTTTAGGAAAATACCCACCTAATTCATAGGAAAACCTCATGGGTCTTTCCTGAACCCTCATTCCAGGTTGTATGGGCAGTGAGAGCTCCCTCTACTCATAAATTCTCAGGAGATTTCATACTATAAGCAAGCATTAAGTAGGATCTTAGATTCTAGTCCAGCAAGAGTCATGTCACTTTCTTTATCTGGTAAATAATTCAATGTTCTTCAAAAATATTATCTTCCTCTGAGACATTGCAAACTAAATGCATTTTTTAAGAAATAACTTTTTGCAGAAGAACAAAACTCTGGACATGCCATTATGGAACAAGGCTTCTTGTCTGCTCTGCCTGGGACTTCAGTAACATTTATTGACTATTCTATTTATTGGCTAATTCCTCATGAAAATTGATTCCAATTATTTTGATTCAGCTCTTAATTCAGATTTTGATTTGTATCTTGCTATGATATGGAGATCAGTTGCCAAATTTTCCCCTAAGAATGACTCACTGGATGAATGGATCTTGTTTATATTAGATATATCTTACCACATTAAATTCTTAAACAATACCTATATCCGCTGCTCTTTTTAATGGTTTCATATGATATTGGCACAACTATAACTCACTTAACTATAAGTACTCTGTCTTGAATAAAATTCAGCTTGTTTGCTCATAGATTTAATGGGAGGGGGGCATTTATTATACATGCAAGTCTACTTGCCTGCTGGGATTAAGTTTTTAAAAAGATGAGGAAGTTGTATTTGTTTATATCCTGATTTACCATGAAATCCTTTCATGGTTTAGTCCAGTGTAAGAGATAATTTAAAAAATCGTTAGAACAAAAAAGTTTTTTTTTTTTTCCTTCAGTAACTTCTCCATGTTTATTACTACCATCATTGCACTGTTCTTAATTATAAGTAGAAACATGGGCTTTATCCTTTGCTGTTTTTTTTTTTCCTTTCTACTTATGCCCATCATTACGTTCAGTTTATTTTACATTCTCAGTGTCTCTAGAATTGGTAGCCACCTTCATCATCACTGGTTCTACTTAAGTCCACTTCTTTACTAATTATACATGATTAGTATTACATATTACATCATTCTTAACTGACTTCCTTGTTTCTAATCCTACATTTCACGAATTTTTCAGAAAACAACCTGATGTTACTTTCATATAAATCCTTAAGTTGCTTCCCATTATTGCCTTATGAAGTAAAATCCACAGACTTTCATTATCTGGTTCCTTTCAAACTCTCCATTGTCATTTGTAGCAATCCTTTACTTCCCAACTTTGACCTTCTTCTCCAGACATACTAAACTATTCACATTTGTAACCTTCATGTGTCTTTACAAATACCATTCCCCTGATTAACTCAGGTTCCTCCATCTTCCATTCTTAGGTAACTACTTCTCCCTCTCCAAAACACTTAAGTGTCATTGAGAAGCTGTATCGCACCTCCAACTTTGGCCTTGCCCAACATAAGTGCATGGGCCTATATCTTCATTTTTTTCACCAATATTGTACTTGCTGCTTTACTGCTTTGCCTAAGCAGAGTACTAGTAAATTTCCATTCCATTGTAAATCCAGACATTAAAATAGAACTGGGTATTCAAGAACGTTTATGCATTAATTCATGAGTTAAAGAAAGAGTAGGTACATTTTACTTCTTATTTTTCAATTTTTCCATTTTAGTTAAAGTTTAATTGACATACATAAAGTTTAATTGACAGAATATTTTATCACTTTAAGGTGTACAATATAGTGATTTGACAATTCTATACATTATGCAGTGCTTACCACAAGTTTAGATATCCTCTGTTACCATACAATGTTATTTACATTATTATTAACTATATTCTCTATGCTGTACTTCTCATCCCCATGACTTATTTTGTAACTGGAAATTTGTACCACTTAATCCCCTTCACTCATTTCACCCTAGTCACCTCCCCTCTGGCAATCATCAGTTTGTTTTCTATCCTTATGAATCTGCTTCTTCATTTGTTTCTTTGTTTTTCTTATTAAGATCCCACATATAGCTGAATCATGTGGTATTTGTCTTTTTCTTTTTTTTTTTTTTAATTTTTTATTTTTGATAAACATATATTTTTATCCCCAGGGGTACAGGTCTGTGAATCACCAGGTTTACACACTTCACAGCACTCACCAAATCACATACCCTCCCCAATGTCCATAATCCCACCCCCTTCTCCCAAACCCCCTCCCCCCGGCAACCCTCAGTTTGTTGTGAGATTAAGAGTCACTTATGGTTTGTCTCCCTCCCAATCCCATCTTGTTTCATTTATTCTTCTTCTACCCACTTAAGCCTCCATGTTGTATCACCACTTCCTCATATCAGGAAGATCATATGATAGTTGTCTTTCTCTGCTTGACTTATTTCGCTAAGCATGATACGCTCTAGTTCCATCCATGTTGTCGCAAATGGCAAGATTTCATTTCTTTTGATGGCTGCATAGTATTCCATTGTGTATATATACCACATCTTCTTGATCCATTCATCTGTTGATGGACATCTAGGTTCTTTCCATAGTTTGGCTATTGTGGACATTGCTGCTATAAACATTCGGGTGCATGTGCCCCTTTGGATCACTACATTTGTATCTTTAGGGTAAATACCCAATAGTGCAATTGCTGGGTCATAAGGCAGTTCTATTTTCAACATTTTGAGGAACCTCCATGCTGTTTTCCAGAGTGGCTGCACCAGCTTGCATTCCCACCAACAGTGGAGGAGGGTTCCCCTTTCTCCGCATCCTCGCCAGCATCTGTCATTTCCCTGACTTATTTCACTTGGCCTAATACCCTCTAGGTCCGTCCATGTCCCAAATGCCAAAATTTCATTTTTTTTTTTTTAATGGTTGAGTAAGATTTCATTGTGTGTGTGTGTGTGTGTGTGTGTGTATGCACAAACCCCATATCTCCTTTATCCATTAATCTATTGATGAACAGTTGGGTTGCTTCCATATCTTACTTATGGTGAATGCTACAGTAAACACAAAGGTTTGTATATTTTTTCAAATTAGTGTTTTCACTTTTCTTAAGGTTCTTTTTAAACAATTTGTTGTTTTTAATTTATCAGTGTCCCGAAAATGGAATATTTGTCTTAAGCGCTTTATTCTTTCTCACTAAAAGATTTCCTTTAACATCTTTTATTCAGGGAAAACAGAGCAGAAGAAAATACAATAGATAAAATTTCCCTAATTTTATGATGTTTCCTAATATTTATGTATCTACCTCTCCTGGATTTACCTTTCTTTATGCTACTGAAGTTGAAACCTTCTCTAAGATTTACATAAGTTGCTGGGTAGAAGGGACTATATTCTCTTAATTTCTTCTAGCTCAAAATGACATCTCCCAACTACCTTAAATAGTTTATGTATTACTTTCAATCCTGACAGTTCTGTTTTTGCTTTAGTCTTTGTCAATCAAGGTGTAAAACTTTATCTCAATTTTCTGAAAAAGTTCAGTCTCAGAGGGCATTTGTAAATAGAATAGACTTCCCTGAAGTTTTGTCTTTTGTTTTGTTTTGTTTTTGTTTCAGAATAGTAGGTATGGAAGAGCGTTCAGGAAAGTGTTTTAAAATCTATCCAGGATGGTAGTCAACATGTCTCTTGTGTAAGTTCCTTCAGTTATCCCTCCACTATAAATACTCTGCAGTTCATTTCACTCTGTATTGTCATCCCATCAGTATGCCATTTCAATACCTCATTTCTCATACATTAGTAATTAATATTATTCCTTGGGAATCCCTCTGCCTTTAGGTACTAAGACCCCTAAGCCAGAAAATTCCTAAATCACAGAGATAAAAATAAAAAATTTTGTGAGGATCCTGAAGTGTAATACTAGGAGAAGACATAGGTACATTCAGCTACATATTGCAAGATCACTTAGCCCCCACAGCTCTTTTTATTGATACCATTCTGGTTTGTTTCTTATTTTAATAACCATTCCAGAAATCATAGGTACGTATCTCCTGATAGTTAAGCTGCCATTTCTGATATCCTAGACTCTGTCATGCCCACTGAAATAGAGATGCATATTTCAGTGGTGCGTTGTTTACCTAAATCCCTGACTGATAGAGAACAGATGCTATGGTGCTTTTCAAGGATGTTGGTGCACCTCTCACCAGTGTATTTTTCAGTGCATTGACAAAATAAATGTCCTTTTTACCTTCTCAGAAAACAGGAAATGTGAGAGTGAATTGCATTTTTACCTCCCTAAAATTTATACTCCTTTACCCACACTAAACATAGAAATTTTTAGAATCTCAGATTCATATTCTTCAAATTTCATGTAAAGTATCATTTAAAGTTAGAATTACTCCAAGGTACTTGAGCCATATCTTTAAATCTAGATTTTCTGGGAATCTCATCCATTTAGATATGGTAGACTAAACCCAGCATTGTTTCTTTTTTCTTAGAGCATAATTTTTTCCCAAAAAAATAACCAAGGGAAGGTAAACACAGGGCTTACATCAGGCTACTTATTTGGACAAAAATGCTTTTTAATATTTGATGGAATACATTTAAGAACTAATATGAAACAGGTCTGTTGGGCTTATATTTTTGTGCACAAGTATATCTGGAAGATGCTCTCTGCCCTCATGCCCCCCTCCACTTTGTTAAAAATTCAGTTTAGTTAACCTATATTATATATTTTTAACCTATATTATATTACTAGTTTCAGCAGTAAAATTTAGTGATTCATCACTTGCCTATAACACCCACAGCTCTTTACTGCTTAGTGTCCTCCTTAATGCCCACCACACAGTTACCCCATCCCCCCAACAGCTGTCCTCCAGTAACTCAGTTTGTTTCCTATAGTTAAGACTCCCTTATGGTTTACCACCCTCTCTGTTTCTCTTACTCTGTTTTTCCTTCTCTTCCCCTATGTTCATCTGTTTTGATTCTTAAATACCATATATGAGTGAAATCATATAATATTTATCTTTCTCTGACTAACATTTCACTTAGCATAATACCCTCTAGTTCCATCCATGTCATTGCAAATGGCAGGATTTCATCTTTTTGATTACTGGGTAATATTCCAGTGTGTGTGTGTGTGTGTGCGTGTGTGTATACACAAATGTGTGTATACATACCACATTCATCCATTCATCAGTTGATGGCCATCTGGGCTCTTTCATTGTTTGGCTATTGGAGACATTGCTGCTGTAAACACTGGGGTTGCATATGCCCCTTGAAATCACTATGTTTATATCCTTTGGATAAATACCTAGTACTGTAATTGCTGGGGTATAGGGTAGCTCTATTTTTAGCTTTTTGAGGATGCTCCATACTGTTTTCCAGAGTGGCTGCACCATCCTACCAACAGTGTAAGAGGGTTCCCCTTTCTCTGCATCCTCGCCAACGTTGTTTACTGTCTTGTTAATTTTAGCCATTCTGACTGGTGTGAGGTGGTGTCATTGTGGTTTTGATTTGTATTTCCCTGATGCCCAGTGATGCAGAGCATTTGTCATGTGAGTGTTAGACATTTGTAGGTCTCCTTTGGAGAAATGTGTGTTCATATCCTCTGCCCATTTCTTGACTGGATTTTTTTTGTTTTTTAGGTGGCGAGTTTGATAAGCTCTTTATAGATTTTGGATACTAGTAATTTATCTGATATGTCATTTACAAATATCTTCTCCCATTCTGTAGGTTACCTTTTCATTCTGTTAGTAGTTTTTCTATGCAAAAGCATTTTATCCTCATGAAGTCCCAGTAGTTCATTTTTTTGTTTGTTTGTTTCCTTTGCCTTTGAAGACATGTCTAGCAAAAATTACTACAGCCAAGGTGAAAGAGGTTGCTGCCTGTGTTCTCCTCTAGGAATCTGATGGATTGCTATCTCACATATAGGTCTTTCATCCATTTTGAGTTTATTTTTGTGTATGGTGTAAAGAAAGTGTTCCAGATTCATTCTTCTGCATATGGCTGTCCAATTTTCCCATGCCATTTGTTAAAGAAATTGGTCTTTTTTCCATTGGGTATTCTTTCCTGCCTTGCTGAATATTAGGACCATAGATTTGAGGGTCCATTTTTGGGTTCTCTATTTGCTTCCATGGATCTATGTGTTTGTTTTTGTGCCAGTACTATACTGTCTTGATGATTATAGCTTTGTAATAGAGCTTGAAGTCTGGAATTGTGATGCCACCAACTTTGGCTTTCTTTTCAACATTCCTCTAGTTATTTGGTGTCTTTTCTGGTTTCATATAATTTTTTTGATTATTTGTTCCATTTCTTTGAAAAAAATTGATGGTATTTTGATAGGGGATGCATTAAATATGTAGATTGCTTCAGGTAGCATAGACATTAAAAAAATTTTTTTTTTCCCAATCAGTGAGCATGGGATGATGGAATGTTTTGTCCTTTCTTTATGTCTTCCTCAATTTCTATCATAACTTTTATATTGTTCTCATAATACAGATCTTTTACCTCTTTGATTAGGTTTATTCCTAGTTATCTTATGGGTTTTGGTGCACAATTATAAATGGGATCAATTCTTTGATTTCTCTTCCTACTGCTTCATTGTTAGTGTATAGAAATACAACTGACTTCTGTGCATTTGTTTTATATCCTTTTATTTTGCTGAATTAAGCTCTAGCAGTTTTAGCAATTTTTTGGTGGAGTCTCCTGGGTTTTCTCTAGAGTATCATGTCATCTCTATAGAGAGTAAGTTTGACTTCATCTTTGTCTATTTGAATACCTTTTATTTCTTTTTGTTGTCTGATTGCTGAGGCTAGGACGTCTAGTACTATGTTGAACAAATGTGGTAAGAGTGGAAATCCCTGGCATGTTCCTGACCTTAGGGGAAAAGTTTTCAATTTTTCCCCATTGAGGATGATATTCGCTGTGGGTCTTTTGAATATGACTTTTATGAGGTATGTTCCCACTATCCCTACATGGCAGAGAGTTTTTCTCAGGAGAGGATGCTGTATTTTGTCAAATGTGTTTTCTGCATCTATTGAGGGGATCATATGGTTCTTGTCCTTTCTTTTTATTACTGTGGTGTATCATGTTGATTGATCTGTGGATGTTGAATGACCCCTGCAGCCCAGGAATCAGTCTCACTTGGTTGTGGTGAATAATGGTTTTAACATACTGTTGGATCCTACTAGTTATTATCTTGGTAAGAATTTTTGCATCTATGTTCATCAGGGCTGTTGGTCTCTATTGGCCTACCGGATCTCTTCCTTTTTAGTGAAGTCTTTGGTTTGGGGGTCAAGGTAATGCTGGCTTCATAGAGTGAATTTGAAAGTTTTCCTTCCATTACTATTTTTAGAATAGTTTCAGAAAAATAGGTATTAATTCTTCTTTATATGTTTGGTAAAATTCTGCTAGGAGGCCATCTGGCCCTGGACTCTTGCTTGTTGGGAGATTATTGATTACTGATTCAGTTTCTTTGCTGGTTATGGGTCTGTTCAGGTTTTTGTTTATTCCTGTTTTAGTTTTCATAGTTTATATGTTTCAGGGAATTTATTAATTTCTTCCAGATTTCTAATTTGTTGGCATATAATTGCCGATAATATTCTCTTAAAATTGTTTGTATTTCTTCAGTGTTGGTTGTGATCTCTCCTCTTTTTTCATGATTTTATTTATTTAGGTCCTTTTCCTTTGTTTTTGAAAGTCTGGCCAGGGGTTTACTGATCTTAATTCTTTAAAAGAACCAGGTCCTAGTTTCATTGATTTGTTCTGCTATCCTTTTGGTTTTTATTACATTGATTTCTGCTCTGATCTTTATTATTTTTCTTCTCCTGCTGGGTTTAGGCCTTATTTGCTGTTCTTTCTCCAGCTCTTTCAGGTGTGTGTTTAAGACTTTTCTTTAGTAGGCTTTTCTTTAACCTCCATGTATTTGTGGTCATTCCAAATTTCTTTTCCTGGTTAACTTCAAGTTTCATAGAATCGTATTCTGAAAATATGCATTGTATGATCTCAGCCTTTTTGTACAGTTGAAACCTGATATGTGACCCAGTATGTGATCTGTTCTGGAGAGTGTTCTGTGTGCACTTGAAAAGAATATATATTCTGTTTTAGGATAAAATGCTCTGAATATATCTGTTAAATTCATCTGGTCCAGTGTGTCATTCACAGCTTTACTTCTTCTACTTAGATGAACTGTCCATTACTATGAGTGGGGTGTTAAAGTCCCTTACTATTACTGTATTATTGTCAATGAGGTTCTTTAATTTTTTTTAAATATTTTATTTATTTATTTGACAGAGAGAGAGAGAGAGACAGTGAGAGAGGGAATACAAGCAGGGGAAGTGGGCCGAGGGAGAAGCAGGCTTTCCTCCGAGCAGGGAGCCTGATGCAGGGCTCAGTCCCAGGACCCTGGGATCATGACCTGAGCTAAAATGCTTAATGACTGCTTAATGACTGAGCCACCCAGGTGCCCCAAGGTTCTTTAATTTTTTTATTAATTGTTTTATATAATTGGCTGCCTCCACATTAGATGCATGCATATTTATAATTGCTGGATCTCCTTATTGAATTGACCCCTTTATTATGATGTAGTGTCCTTCTTCATCTGTTATTACTGTTTTTGGTTTAAAATCTAGTTTTTCTGATATAAAGATGGCTACCTCAGCTTCCTTTTGATGCCCATTAGCATGATAAATATCTCTCCACCTCCTCACTTTCAATCTGGAAGTGTCTTTGGGCCTAAAATGAGTCTCTTGTAAGAAGCATATTGGTGGGTCTTGCATTTTTATCCATTCTGATACCTCTGTCTTTTGATTAGAATATTTAGTCCATTTACATTCAGAGTTATCTTTGAAAGATATGCATTTAGTGCCATTATATATCACTGTAAAGTTCCTGTTCTTATAGATTGTCTCTGCTTTCTAGTCTTTGTTGCTTTTGGTTTCTCTTTTCTGCTCAAAGTGTTCCCTTTAGGATTTCTTGCAGGGCTGGTTTAGTGTTCACAAATTCATTTAGTTTTTGTTTGTCCTGGACACTCTTTAGATCTCCTTCTATTCTGAATGAGAGACTTGCTAGATAAAGTATTCTTGGCTGCATATTTTCCCATTTAATACATTGAATATATTATCTCTGTCTTTCCTGGCCTGCCAGATCTCTGTGGTAAGGTCTGCTGCCAGCCTTAGGTGTCTAACCTTGTCGATTAAGGATCTCTTTCCCTGAGCTGCACTCAGAATTTTCTCTTTTTCTTTGTAATTTGCAAGCTTCACTAAATATCAAGGTTTTGTCGATTTTTGAGGGGGTTCTCTGTTCTTCTTGCACTTAAATACCTGGTTACTTCCCCAGGTTAGGGATGTTCTCAGCTATAATTTGTTCAAATGACCATCTGCCCGTCTTGCCCATCTTGCCCACTCTTCTTCTCCTTCTGGACTTCTATAATATGGATATTATTTCACTTTATGGGTCACTGAGTTCCTTAAGATTACCTTAGTGATGTAATAGTTTTCTTTGCCTCTTCTTTTCAGCTTCCTTATTTTCCATGATTTTATCTTTATTACTGATTGACTCTTCTTTTAGTTCATCCTCCTTTTTATGGCTTCCACTTGGGATTGCATCTTGGTGAGAACATTTTTAATTACAGCTTGACTAGATTTTAGTTCTTTTATCTCCACAGAAGAGATTCTCTAGTGTCTTCTGTGCTTTTTTTTTGTTTTCAAGCCCAGCTCGCAACCTTAAAATCATTGTTTTAAATTCTAGTTCAGACATCTTACTTAACATATTGATTATCCCTGGCAGTGAATACTTCCTCCTCTTCTTTCTTTTGGATTGAATTTCTTCATCTAGTCATTTTATCCTGAAAAGAACAGAAAGAGAATACAACAAAAACAATAATAACATCGATAACAACAGAAAACAACAACAACAAAACCTAGCTCCTGGATGTGTTTTGGTGTGCTTGTTAAAAGAAACTAGACCCCAAAATAAGAAAGAAAAAAATAAAATAACTGAAAAAAATACTAAAAGACTGAAGAATAAAAATACAAATAATACTATATACAGCTTTTCCTAAGAGCTAAAGTTTGCAGCCCTCCATGATCAGTACACTTGAAGAGAGTGAGTTGTTTGTGCTGGTCTTCTGGCGGAGGGACCTGGTGGGCTGAGTCTTAGGTGGACTTACCCTATTGGAAATGTGCCTCCAGTGCGCACAGTGGCAAACCTCAGTGTAAGTGTAAGCACTATTCTGCTCCCTGAATGCTTTTAGTGCTGATGAGTGGGATGAATGTGGTTGCACTCCACTCTCTGGCCCTGGAGCTGAAAATTCACGGCCCCCACTATTCAGTAAGCCCTTACAAAAAAAGATGAATCTCTTGTCTCCCCAGTTTCCATCAGAACTCTGTGTTCACTCAGCCTGAGACCAAGCGTTTTTATCTTAGGCATGCAACTCAGTTTCAAAACTCCAAATTTTAGGGATTCCCATGGTGCAAACCCATATTGTTCCTTCCAGGGAGGGGGGAATGTCACCAGAATTCTGCCTTTTGCTGGATTTCTGCCAGGAAAGCGGTTGCACTGGTGTGCAGTGGTTCACAGTTTATGGCAATTCAGACCACTGTTGTCAGCCGGCTTCCCTTCTCCTATGCCTGGGAAATCTGCCACATTCCAGCACTCCCATTCTTCTTGTGACCCCAGGGATCTTGATATCATGCTGTCACATGTCAGATTCTACCCCACTTCACTGCCTGAGCACCTTTAAGTCGGGCACATCTGCCACTGTAGCAGAATTCTAAAAGTTCCTATTTTGCCCTCCACTTCTTATAATACTTTGCAGTAGTCTCCTTGAGCAGGCTCCCTCCCCTCAGCCCTGTCCTCTGCATATCACACCAGATTCAAGTCTCTGCACCTCCTACCTTCCAAATGGTGTTCTCTTTTCTATTTATAGACTTGCAGCACTTTTTTTCCCTCAGATCTCCAATTAATTTCTCAGGTGTTCAGAATGATTTGATAACAGTCTAGTTGTATCCAAGGGACAAGACAAACTTATGGCCCCCCTGCCCCTCCACCATCTTAATTCTTCCTCTAGTGCATCATTTTTAGAGTCTCTATGTCTTCTCCAGCATTCTACTAATACATTATAGTTTTGCATTTCTTTGAACACGAAAACTTTGGCTTCTTTTACCAGATAGTATCTGATTTTAGTTAACAATATGGAAGAAATGAAAGACAGTAGAGGAAGAACATAAAGGAAAATGAAATTTGCTGACAAGCTAGTTATCTCAAGCACACCCATGGATCGTCAAGCAAGGCAAGTCCGTCCTCAGTAGATGGAGGCATAAGAGAGAATGAGAGCCTGCTTCTGTTGTCAAGAGAACTCATTAGCTTTGAGATATCAGACTGTAGATGTTCATCTGATTTTTATTTTATCGTGTATGTTCATTCATTTTGTTTTTCAGAGCTTTGGTCATTCCAGATAACTATGTTAAATTCCACAGAAAAATATTGGAAGGGTATGAATTAAACTTGTGCCTGATTTCCAGCTACATCACCCTCTGTAGAGACAAGGGATTATATCCCTAGAGTCGCAGGAGATACTTGGCCCTCTGTGTATATTTCTTAAGTCTGATCTGTGTATTTAAAACCAGATCAAGCCATTTGCTTTGTGTACTTTCCAGTGCAGTCAGATTTGCTGGCCATCCTAGCACTTGCAGTTCTTATTCCTACTCCATTGATCTCTTGCAACAGCCACTTCATTCCCCCATGGTTAGTATTTAGTAGGCACTTTACTCCAGGTGATCACATAGGAGAATTTAAGAAACTCATTAGCCATCTTATGCTGCAGACTTGTAGTAAGCCTTTTCTCCTGGAAAACAACTCAGCACTATGTGCTGCTGGAAAACATGTCTAGTTCCAAACACTGAATCAGTTGGGTTTTAGTAAAGAAAATAGGCATTGCTGCATGCATTTTAAAGGGGGCATTACTGCATGCATTTTATTTTATTTATTTATTTAAGATTTTATTTATTTATTTGACAGAGAGAGATCATAAGTAGGCAGAGAGGCAGGCAGAGAGAGAGAGGAGGAAGCAGGCTCCCTGGTGAGCAGAGAGCCCGATGCGGGACTCCATCCCAGGACCCTGAGATCATGACCCAAGCCGAAGGCAGCGGTTTAACCCACTGAGCCACCCAGGTGCCCCTACTGCATGCATTTTAAAGGGGAGACAGATTTGAGGTAGGGCATATGCATTTACAAAATTATTAGAAAGGCTGGAAAAATGATTTCTAGCCTTAGTGTCACACTCACTATTTACCACAGCCCTTTTTAAGACATCTAGGTCTTTTAAGTATTGGGTTTCTCTCCTCCTGAAGTTATACATTTTAACGTTTCCAGAACAGTGACACAGCACTTCTGAAAGGTTGTTACTAAATTGATGCAATGTAAGATTTGTGGGAAGGTAGCATTTATTACATAGTCATCACTTAATTTCCATTCTGTCCTCAGCAAGATTCTCTTAAGTGGCATTCATTTTGGTTTCTCTAGTAGCCTCTTAGGATGGTTAACTTCTCCAAGCCAGCCACAGTCCCTAATCCCCATAGTCTTTGAATGCCCTCTTTCTTCAGGCATATACCTTTCAGCCTCTTGTTAGACTCTATTCCACATATATATGAATGTAGGAATGAAAGAATAATTCTTTAAATATCCAACAATTATTGGAAGAGTTTTATTGTCGATGAAGCATCAAGCTAAATTTTAATGATGAAATGTCAGATGCCTTTGTTCATCTCTAAAGTCACACCCCATAAAAGATTTATTTCCTTTACTGTTTTTTTTTTCTTTAGATTTTATTTAAATTCAAGTCAGTTAGCATGGAGTGTATTAGTTTCAGCGATAAGATTTACTGATTCATCAGTTGCATGTAACACCCAGAGCTCGTTGCCACAAGTGCCCTCCTTAATGCCCATCACCCAGTTACCTCATCCCCCAAACACCTCCTTTCCAGCAATCCTCATCCTATAGTTAAGACTCTCTATTGTTACTTTATTTTTCCTTCCCTTCCCCTACGTTCATCTGTTTTGTTTCTAAATTACATATAAGTGAAATCATATTGTATTTGTTTTTCTTGACTGACTTATTCCACTCTGCATAATAACCTCTAGTTCCATCCACATCACTGCAAATGGAAAGATCTCATTCTTTTTGATAGCTAATACTCCATTGTGTATATATATATATATAAAACATCTTGTTTATCCATTCATCTGTCAATGGACATCTAGGCTCTTTCCCTACTTTGGTTATTGTAGACATTGCTGCTCTAAACATTTGGAAGCATGTGCCCCTTTGAATCACTTATATCTGTATCATTTGAATAAATACCTAGTAGTTTAATTGCTAGATCATAGGGTAGTTCTATTTTTAACTTTTCATGGAAGCTCCATACCATTTTCCAGAGTGGCTGCACCCACCAGTTTGCATTCCCACCAGCAGGGTAAAATGGTTCCCCTTTTTCTGCATCCTCCCTCACAAACATCTGTTGTTTCCTGAGTTGTTAATTTTAAGAGCTTATTAAACTCAACACCCCAAAAATAAAAAATCCAGTCATCAAGGAATGGGCAGAAGACATGAACACACATTTCTCCAAAGAAGGCATACAGATAGCTAACAGACACATGAAACACGCTCAGCATCACTTGTCATCAGGGAAATACATATCAAAGCCACAATGAGATACCACCTCACACTGATCAGAATGAAAGGTTTATTTCTATACATACATTCATATAAGGCCTGTAAATCTCATTATATTATTGTGATGTGAATTTATGATCTAGATATGCAATTGTGTGGTGAATTTCTGATAGAAATATTATTGTTGCTCTTATTTTAATGGTTTTTTCCATGTAATAAAAAATTATGGCAATTTATATAAAGTTTTTTTAAAGTTTTTTTGTTTTATTTTGTTTTTTGTTTTTTAACTTTTATTTATTTATTTGACAGAAAGAGATAGGGAGAGAGGGAACACAAGCAGGAGGATCTGGAGAGGGAGAAGCAGGTTCCCCGCTGAGCAGGGAGCCCGACATGGGGCTTGATCCCAGAACCCCAGGATCATGACCTGAGCCGAAGGCAGACGCTTAATGACTGAGCCACCCAGGCGCCTCTTTTTAAAGTTTTAATAAGAGGAGTAGTCAGGGATATTACTGGGGCAAATACGTATATAGAAGAAGGGTTATAATTAAACACTACTTTGATCACAATGTTCTTTATTTGGAAGCCTTCAGTGGATCCCATTATTTTTGGTTATTTGGAAGGAATTTGAGTCTGTAAACAGAAGAGTCAAGCTCAGAGCCTGAAAGTGCTGCCTTAAGATGATCATAAAACTCCTCTAAGCTTCACATTTCTCTTCAATAAAAGAGGCAGTAGAAATACCCAACTCTGAGGATTGTTATAAAGATTAAAAGCAATAAGGCAAGTCGTAGAAGCTGACACTGTGTCATCTAGTAGGCTCAAGAATGCAGAATACCGTGTTCTTTTAACCTACATTTCTAATAGACAGTCTTAAATGTGGGGAAGAGGACAAATATTTCCTGCTGATAAGAGCAAGACATTTAATATTGGTGAGTTCCAAAAGTAGTATATATTTGTTTGAATAATTTAATTTCTCTCTGATGTACTTTTTGTTTGTGCTTGCACAGCATGAATTAAAATTCCACAAACAATAAGAAGAGATAAAAGGACAGAGATGATATTGCCTTAGAATTCGCTTCTTGACATTGTTCAATTAATAAACAGGGTGAAGCCCGTAACCTTCAAAAGACTGACATGGGGACATCTTTCAATGCAAATTTATATCATGAAAGACTGATTGGTATAGCTTTCCTACTGTGCAACAAATTTGTTAAGTGGAACTGATTGAAAATATCATGGCATTTCCCACAGACATAGGGCATGTAAATCAGCTTGCAAATTGAATGAGATCACAAAGAATCATTTGAAAATGACTCTAAGATTAAAGGTTTCAGGACAGAGCATGAAGTGGTAGGTAGAAAGTAGGTGCCAGCTAGGACTCAAGTAAATGATACGTGGATCCCAAGAAAGGATCTGTGCCCAGTAGGTCCTGTGCATTTGGTGTACAAGGGTCTACAGGGCCTGTTTATTCTGTTTAAGGTAACATATTTCATTATTTCATATTCAGTGTTGAATTAGAAAATTGTGTAAAGAAATATTTGTGAAGTATATTGAGCCAACACTCTGAAACCGCTAATCATGTTCAGTGAATTTAATGTGAGGATGGAGAGAGATGGTAGGAATGAATTCCTAATTTCATCACCAAGTAAAATAAATGCTTAGCACCAGGTTTATCATTCCACTAAAGCCAGATTCATAAGATATTAGAGTCAGGGTGGCCCTCATGGCAAAGGAACATGATACTTGACTGCAGCTTTCAAGACCTCTGGGTTCATCTGACTTGATTGAGAAGAGGAAAAAATCTGCCTCAAGGGAGGTTGCATCTCTGGTTTAATAAGCGATAAAGGGAAGAAGAGCCAGAGGTACTAGATTTTTTGGTAGGATAGTTGGTTACTGTGTGTATATAATTCACAACATCTTTTAATTCAGATGGATTGTGGAGGTCATTGATTCCAACCCTCTTTAAGTGCATGACTCCCTTCAACAAAATCACCAGTAAGTGGTAATTTAATCCTGCTTGACTAACTCTTCTAACAAAAATTCAGTAAAATTGTGAGGAAACCTGTTCAATAATTAGAGCTTTGTAATTATTCAGAATTACTTCTTTATATATAACTAGCTACTTCAGTATACATACCTTCACTCTGCCCTTTCTCTCTCTCTCCCAGACACACACACACTCACACTCTTGCCTTTTATCTAGAGGCAAAAGATAGACTTTCAAAAGGTACAGTTATTATATTCCTTGTAATCCTTTTTTAACCAGACCAAACACCCTCTGAATTGTGAAATGACACTTTCTCCTAATGATGGAAGCAATGGCAACATAAAATACGTCCAGTAATTGGCACTATACTTGGCTTGCCACATATAATTCCTACAGTCTCATTTTTACCAGATAAAGAAAAAGAAGCATGTAGAGGCAACAACCTGCCCATTCACACCATTAAATTTTGGTGCCAAGATTTAATTCCAGGCATTCTGTATGCAGGGCCAGTGCTCTTAACTACTTACTTTTGCCAACAACAACAAAATTAACTATTTTAACACTTTTCATTTTGAAGAAACTAACTCAAACTTAAAAAAAAAGAAAATATGGAAAGAGTCTATAATAAAGAAATGATTAGGAAGTTATAGCTGGTATACATAATAATCAATTGAATTCTGTTGTTTATCAAAGAATCAGTATTTTATTAATGGATTCCTCAAAATTTAGTTGAACTTAAAAAAAAACAATGAAATTTAGGGAACTGTCAATCTAGGTAAAGGGTAAGGAAGTGATTAAATTTCTACCTTTTCAAATATAATTAATAAAGTGATTCAGAAGCTACTGAATTTAACTTCAGGAAGAAGGACATAGTCAACCATCAGAATATTCACTTTCTGTAGAAAACTACCAAAACTAAAAATTACCTGGATTTTACAAGTAAGACTAGCTTAATTAAGCCTTTGACTTTGAGGCTCTGCAGCTTTCTTGAGGGGGCTCCTTGTTAGAGCCACAGAGTGGGAAATTTCTCAACTCTGTATTCATTACCTACTAGGTAATGAGCCCAGTGTCCTTTGCAACTGCCACTGTCAAGAATCAGGGTATCATTAATAGATGTTCTTCTAGATCTTCTAGCCATGTACAGGTACTCCAGAATTTATAAATCAAGATTTAATAATGGAATCAAACCTAGATATCAGTGTAACAGCAATTTTAATCAGCTATTAAATGTTACTTTTGTACTCTTAATGTACTTTTAACTTCTGAAAATCTTGTAAATAACTTTATAGTTACCTTCTTATAAAATGAATGGCTCTAGCTTCATAACATATGTAAAATAGTTCATATTACTAACCACAAACCTATGTTACACCCTAAAAATTAGTTTTAAATCTGAAAATAGACTATATGCCCGATTTTTCCCCCCAGGTGAATCATGTTACCTATTATCTTCTTTTTTGACACTCAATCAGTAATTATGTTAAATAACACTTTTTTCTGGTGACTAAATTTCTCTCAAATTATAAAATGTCTTTGGAAGCTGCATTAATATTTTCATGGGATCACTTCAGTGATTAAGAGGAAGCACCCACCTGATCATTTTACCGTCTATAAAAAGGGTTCTTTAAAAATTTTTTCTTTATCCTCCTTATCCCTCTCTACCCTAATTCTGTCAGTAACATCAGCATTCTAAAGCATCATCCATGGGTTCCAAACATCAGAACCATCTTTGCTTCTTCTCTTTCGCCTAAAATTTCCCACCACAATATCTGTCCCTCTGTATGCTCACTAAGCCTTACTCAATCATGCTTTCATCATAGCCCTCACTAATGTCCTTCTTTACTATTCCCAGTGGGGCCAACCCACTCCAGTTCATTTCTAGACTATTCTAATTCCTGTCTCATGTTCTTCCTGACCAATGAGCCAACTCCCTAGTCAAAAAAACTCTCAAGAAAAAACTCTCCTTGGCCTCTATTATTGACAGTCATGGTATTGATAATAAAAACTTTATGTACTATTTAAAAAATGAAAACAAAAGCCTTTAAACTCTGCAAAAATAATTCTTTTCATTGTATCTATGTTTTTCTGAATGCTAATTATTCATTTATTTCAGAGACAGGAAGAAGGAGAGAAAGCATAGATGGGGGGAGGAGCAGAGGGAGAGGGACCAGTAGACTCTGAACTGAGCACAGAGCTCAATGTGGGGCTTATTCTCATGACCCTGAAATTATGACCTGAGCCAAAAGCAAGAGTCAAATGTTTAACTGACTGAGTCCCCCAGGCACCTCTCATTTATTATTTAAATACTTAATGTATTCTCTTCTTTTTTTTTTCTCTAATTTGTTTATAATCACTGAATTCTGTTTCCCTTCTATTTCCCTAAAACTGGTTTGCTGGATAAGTAAATTGCATGAAATCACCATAAGTTTATTTATTGTTCAATTTCTTCATCTTAAAACAAGAAGAGCAACCGTACCTCTCTCGTAGTGTTACTGTAACAATTAAGCGAGCTGGGGCGCCGGGGTGGCTCAGTAGGTTAAGCCTCTGCCTTTAGCTCAGGTCATGAGCTAAAGAAGTGAAGTGAAAGAACTTACAGGTACCTGGGATCGAGCCCCGCATCGGGCTCTCTGCTCAGCAGGGAGCCTGCTTCCCCTTCTCTCTCTGCCTGCCTCTCTGCCTACTTGTGATCTCTCTCTGTCATATAAATAAATAAAATCTAATAAAAAAAAGAATTAAGTCAGTTAATATATGTAAAACATTAAAATAGTACATGGCACATGGTAAAGGCTTAATAAGTGTTAGCTCTAGCTGTTATTTTATTTGCTTTTCTTCTAACTTAATGTAAATTTGATCTATTCAGGAATCTTGTCCATTCCCTGTTAAGCCAATGGCACAACTGTTAAATCCATACATGGATTTAAGGCACCATATTACTGGTGATAGGATGTCTGTCAGCCAGAGCTAAGGATTCCAATTGCCTACATACATGTCTAACCCAAAACATAAATTTGATAAGAATCTTCTGTCAGCTGATTGAGCTAGAGACATAACTTATTCTAGAGCAGTTCTGGATAGCGTAAATGAAGTGAAAGAACTTACAGAATTGTCTGCATTAAAATGAGGGGCGGATTTTGGATCTGAGAATATTTTTTTTTTCTTTTTGGCAAAACATGCCAGTTACTTGTGGAAAGAGGGGAAGTAAAAGAATGATTAATATTTTTTTTAAGAATTGCCTATCACTTCCAGACAAGATGAAGCAATACACACTGAGTTTACTGTCTGAAACAACTAACACTTTTTATGACACCGTAGTTTTCTAGACACTCAGCATTGGGCAACAAAGGGTACTGATCCCTGAGAAAGAATAAAATTGGGGAATCCTGGAAATGGCCCAGCAATTTCATGTCCAGCTTCATGCTTTGAAAAAATTTCCACGATGTGGCATAGGTAGAGGGAAATATATGGAATTGGTGGGCTCCACAACTTGAGTCAGAGCTAAGACTCAGAAAGTTGAAGAGGTGTTCATTGGCAGGTCAGGGTACCAGAGAAAGAGCTGTGCTCTGGAGATCTGCAGAGGGTCTCCACTAGTGTTTTGCTTCATGCTAATCAGAGCATGTGTGAGGAAACTACCCAAAGCAGGAGGTAAACTACCCAATGGTTTGTAGGTAACAGTGCCAGGTACTCACATAGGCTTGCAAACTTTGATTCACAGGCCTTTGCATTGGGAAGAATGTACAGAATGGTCTTGTCTCAGGAGTGGAGAACAATTAGCTCTAGGTTGGGCATTGTTCTTGCCTCATTTAACACATTTTTTAAAAGCAAATTCTGAAAAGATCAAACTGCCTCCAGTTAACTTTCCTAGAATATAGCTCCTCGACATTTATAGAAATACAAAATTACCTAGGACTCAACAAGGTGAAATTACAGTATCTCACACTAATCAAAAATTAGCAGGTATGTAAAACACAGGGGAATAAAACTAATAATGAGAAAAATTAGTCCAACTAAACTGGCCCAGAACTGACACAGATGTTAAAATTAACAAACAAGAACTTTAAAACAACTATAACTGCATTAAAAAAGTACAAATATTTAAAAAAAGTCATAGAGGATATGGAAAAAAAGACCCAAGTAGAACTTCTAGAAATGGCAGTTATGATGTGGAGATAAAGAATAAATTGAAGGGATTTGTAGCAGATTAAAAACTACAGAATAAAAATGCCATGAACTTGAATACATAATGAGAAATAAGACAAATATGTCTGCTTGTTACTACCACTATTCAACATTGTACTGGAAGTAAAGTAGGAAATAGAAATTAAGATAATCCAGATTAGAAGGAAAGAAGTACAGCTGCCTTTATTTATAGACATGACAGTCTATGTAGAAAAGGTGATAAGAATCTATACTCAAATTAGTGATTAATACCTATTTGGGATTATTCATTGCTGGTACACAGTGTTTTTATAATAATATCAAATACATGAAATAGTAAAATACGTATTTGACTAAAAATATAAATAAATCACCTTTACACTGAAAACTAGAAAGCGAAACTGAGAGAAATTAAAGAATACATTAATAAATAGAAAGATAAACCATATTCATGGATGAAGGACTCCATATTATTAAGGTGTCCATTCTCCCAAAAATGATCTGTAGATTGAACACCTTGACAATCTCCAGAAGACTCTGATGTAGGAATTGACAAACTGATTCTAAAATTCATATGGAAATGCAAATGACCTATAATAGTCCAAACAGCTTGGGGGGAAAAGTACCAGTATGAAAAACTAACACCAAGTGATCAGACAGATTATAAAATCACAATAATCTAGGTGGTGTGACATTGGGGCAAAAAGAAACAAATTGATCATGATACTGTTATACTGAAAATAAATAAATGAAAAAATAAATAAATAAATAAAATAAAAATGGACACATTTAGCATGCTTTAAAAAAAAAAAAAAAAGAAACAAATTGATCAATGGAACATAGTAGCCTAGAAGTTGACCCACACAAATATAGCAAACTAATTTTTGATGATGCAAAGACAATGTTGAAAAGACTGTTTTTTTTTTCCCAACAAATAAGCTGGAACAATTTTTATATTGTTTATTTATATGCAAAAGACCCAAGAAAAGCAAAAAAAAAAAACCCAAAAAACAAAAACAACCTAATACCATACCTCTAACTGCATACAAAAATTAACTCAAAATGGATCACAGACCTTCAGGTAAAACCTAAAAAGTATAAAGCTTCCAGAAGAAAATATCAACAGAAAGCTTCCTGATCTTAAGCAAAGATTTCATAGAAAGGACAGGATGATGGGGGATTAAATGGGCAGCCTATGAAAGAACAAACTGATACTTTTTTCTTAATCAAAATATAGAATTTCTCTTTGAAAGATACTGTAAAGAAAATGAAAAGCCAAATCCTGGGGAAAAAATATTTTCAAATTCTGTTATCTGGTAAAGGATCTGGTTTTACAATATACAAACTCTAAAAACACATTAAGGAAACAAATAACCCAACTAAAAATAAATGAGGGGACAAGGTTTGAAGAACCATGTTACCAAAGAAGATACACAGATGAAAAGCAAATGGAAAGATGCTCTATGTCTTTAGACATAGGAAACCACAATTTGAACCACAATGAGATTTTACTACATAGACATTTGAATTCTTAATATTAAAAAGATCCAACATACCAAATGTTGGTGAGAGTACAGAAAAACTGGAACATTCAGGTACTGTATGTGAAAATGTAAAATAGTGCAACAGCTTTAGAAAATAGTTTGGCAGTTTGTTGAAAAGTGAAACATACACCTGCTGTGTGTTCCAGTCATTCTGCTTAAGTATTTACCCAGAAAATGAAAGCATATACCCATACAAAGAGGTGTATATAAATGTTCCTAAGATAGATTTATTGTAATAACTAAAAGCTGGCAGCAACACAGATGTCCATGAACCAGTGAATAAATGAACAAATTGTAGTTCATCTCTACAGTGGAATGTTACTTACAACAAAGTAATGAAATGTTGACCTACACAACAACATGGATAAATCATAAAATGATTGTGCTGAATGAAAGAAACAAGACCGAAAAACTGTACCTACAGTGTACTAATGCTTACATAAACTTCTATAAATGCACAGTTATCTGCAATGATGCCAACAAATCAGTGGTTACCTGGGGATGGGAGTGTAGAGGGTAGGGAGAAAGAGGATGGAGAATTAAAAAAGAAATTTTCTGGGAATTTGGGGATGAGAGATATGTTTAGTATCTTGATGGTGATGATGATTTCACAAGCATATACATGTCACATTTTATCATTATACACTATGAATGTATGTAATTTATTATTTGTCAGTTACACCTCAAGAAATGTGTAAAAATGTATAAAAATGTGGAACAGCAAAGAAAAAATCATGAAAATCATATGCTGTCATCATACAATAAATGATTGCTACAGATATTGAAATATATTTTATGTTGACCTGTGAATCAACCTTATTTTTAGAGGAAAGGACTTAGGGATTATAGAAAAAAAAAAAAGAGATACCAAAACATTTTTCATTTAAAATTTTTAAAAGAGAATTGATACCCCCAAATAACTCCAGCCTGAATTATTACTTTCCAATTAAAGGTGAAAAATACATTGTAAATGCTACATACATCACTATGTTATACATGTTCTCAATTTCAACACCCTTTATTATAGTCTTATTCAGTAGATAAAATGGTATCATCTGAGAGAGTTGAAAAAGACTTCAACTACCCAAAAGTATTATTGAAAGTATTTTCATTTGAATTGGAAATGCATTTTTTTGTGCCTCTAAGTGTCAGCTTATCAAGCGTAGTGTACTGTTATATTTTAGTCCATTCTTTGTGCAGAGGGTCTGAGTTTTGTGGCAGGTGGGGCAGTGTTGAAAGGTATGATGGAGAATTTGGTGTTTGGGCAAAGAAAATGAATTGAAGCAACTCATAGTGCTGGGCTGGGCAGCTACAAAGTAGCAAAAAGGTAGAGGACCACTAGGACAGTTGACATGGGAAGCAAGGCAAGCAGGTGGAGAAAAGGGGAAACTATGCAAAAGGTCCTGGTGTAATTTTGAAGTCACACCTTTTGCCCTGGCTCATTCTGACAAGAGCTAATATACTTCATATTTGCAGAAAAGGGTCCTGGAAGTGAAATATATAAGCAATGAAACTGTGCTTATATAATCCATCTAAAGATCGAGTACACTTTTGAGTGAAAAGCTGGGGAAACTTTAAACTATAAATGTCCTAATCTATTTTTATCAGCAGTCTATGAACTAGTGTTTAGATTTATGCTGTAATATCTGTCATAACTCCTTGTAAATGTATCGAGTCTCAAAAGAGAAGATTATAAAATGATAATATTTGAACCTCATGTAGGAATGGCAATTCTGCTCAACTTATTCACCTCAATAGTGTTAAGTCATTACCTTTAACTAGGAGAGAGACCTAACTTAAGTTTATGTTTCAGTAAAATGTGTTATTGGTCATTTCTTAGCAGAGGTTAAGCAGAATAAATGCTGAGAAGCAGGAAATTGAAATTCTGTTTAAATAGAGAAATGAGGGTCAGTATCAAGTAGGAAGTTTACATTGCTCATGCTGTTGTAATATGGTCACAGATATCCTCCTCATGACAGGGGTACAGTGCACATTTTCTTTTTTTTTTTTTTTTTTTTTTTTTTCTAAAGATTTTATTTATTTATTTGACAGAGAGAGAGATTACAAGTAGGCAGAGAGAGAGAGGAGGAAGCAGGCTCCCTGCTGAGCAGAGAGCCCGATGCGGGACTCGATCCCAGGACCCTGAGATCATGACCTGAGCCGAAGGCAGCGGCTTAACCCACTGAGCCACCCAGGCGCCCCACATTTTCTTATAAGTCACATTTGTGGGCCCATCAAGGTCCTGTGGGTCTTGTTTTATGAAATATACTCTTATTACCTCTTCAACCTCCCTCATGCTCCCTCAGGGGTTTCCACAGTGGATTACTATAGAAGTACCCTTACCCTAAAAAGTTATTTTGGGGGGTGGGGGAATTTTAAGATGACCTCAAACCTGGCTTTCTTTCAGACCATCTGCTCGGCCCAATAGAAAAAAAAATCACTTAGTAGGAGTGCAGGCTGCTCCACTTTGGCAATTTTCTCTTTCCTTTCTTTTAAGGTCTGCTCCAGGTAGTCTCAGACTTTCAGAAATTTCCAGGAGGGGATAAAAAAAAAGGAAAAAAAAGGTGTTAGTCTCTACATTAATATATATTCCTCCACCTCCAGGCTCTCAATTCTTCCATTGTGCTCCATGCCAATGTGCGTTTGCGTGTCATCACTGTGGAGAGCGCGAAGCACCCAGCCAGTCTCTTGTGGCCGTGGCTGGCACTGGCAGTCCCACTCATTGGGTCTTTTGGAGCCTTCCTCTCTCTGGTGCCTCCTTTCTGAATGTGTGTTCTCCTGAAACACAATGCTTGCTACCGTGTCTACAAAACAGTGCCCCTAAAAATCCCCTACTTGGGGGAACTACCTTCTTGGCATCTTTTTTTATAGAGTGGTTTGCATAATAACCAGTCACCCCTTATATGGGGATAAGGATAAGAGGTTTGGTGGGATCTTCATAAACCTCAGAAAGAGTAAGTGGTAATCCCTTGGAGCCGTCTTTAGAATAATGTTCTAGGAAAATATATTCTATTTTCCTTATCTCTTTAAGGAAATTATGAAAACAGAAAAAAAATCCTTTTAACATCCTGTTCCAAATGCTCTTCACTATTTGAATTTTTTTCTCTGTTTTCATTTTTTTTTCATAATCATGAGACAGTGTTTAAAAATATATTGCTTTACTTATTTACAATATTCATTTAAAAAACAGGCAATTTTTTCACATAACCTTGTTTTTCAGAGTGAGATAAAAATAACAAGTATAAAACTAATAGATTGTGACTTGGTCACGACAAATTGTTCATGCAAGTCAGCAGAAGGAACAGTAGAAAACACTATATACAATGAGAGCAAATGATATGATTTTAGCCTCTATATATGAATAGTAGCTGACCTTGACAGAATGAATGTGATGTTGGATACTGGAAACCACTACATGTGTACTGGAATGCTGTAATAGGTTGAAAATGTAGCTGCATTATTTTATAGCTTCCCTCATTCAGAGATGATGTCTGTATTCCCACCCTTTAAATCTGGGCTTGCTTTGACCTACTACATGTGGCAGAAGTGACACTGTGAGTTTCCGAACCAGGCTTTCAGAGATTTTCGTGGCTTTTATTTTGTCTTCTTGGAACACTACCCTGACATGTATGTGTAAGGAAGACCGTCTATCCTCCTGGAAGCTGACTGGTCACATGGAGTAGACACGAGGCGTGCCAGCCAGCAGGCAGTGTTAACTGCCAGACACGTTCATGTGCATGAATCCAGGAGAAGACAAAAGACAATCTTCCCAACCAACCTAAGGAATCACGAGAAATAATAAAATATAGTTGTTCAAAGTAAAAGCAACTAATATAGTTGTTCAAAGTGGCTTGTTGTTCACAGCAATAGATAACCTAAAAAAAAGAAAGAAAGGAAGGAAGGAAGGAAGAAAGAAAGGAAGGAAGGAAGGAAGGAAGGAAGGAAGGAAGGAAGGAAGGAAGGAAG